>NC_041373.1:19379492-19476992 GCF_900634415.1 Cottoperca gobio | reverse complement strand
TCCGGCTGGAACCTTATTAAATATAATGGATTACGTTAGTTAGACTGAAGACGACGAACGCAGTGTTAACCCCCAAATATTTACAATACTAGTGTAACTGCAGGTCACACATGACACCTGGAAGTGCATTTATAGTGTGTGTGTGTGTGTGTGTGTGTGTGTGTGTGTGTGTGTTTATTACAATCACTACTTTAATATACTGATCTCATTTGGTTTGCAGCTGGTGAAATAAACAGAAGTAGTAGCGTTCAGAATGAGGAAACTATTCAGCATCAAAGTAGTTCATCCGCTTCAGAAGATGCACTTATATTCTCTTACAGTTACATGAGATGATAGTTAGCTTAGCTGAGCGCTTGTAAACGCTGAGAGCTCTGTCCGATACTCCGTCTGTTTAATCCGGACAACAAATCTTTTTTTGTTTTGTTTTAAAAGAGAAGCTTTTACGAGGGGTTACGGGCGGGACTATTTCTTGGCCAGGAGTCCTGCTTCCACACTTTACGCTAAGCTAAGCTGCTCTTCACTTCACACACAGACATGAGAGTGATATCCATCTTTTTATTTAACTCACGGCAAGAAAAGCAAAATAAGACCATTTCCGAAACATGAAGATATTCCTTTAACTTGCTCACGCTCGCTGACGAGAACCACAGACTTCTCTTTCAGTTTGAGGCTGAAACTTGGGAGAAATGT
Organism: Cottoperca gobio; assembly: GCF_900634415.1. Lineage (NCBI taxonomy): Eukaryota > Metazoa > Chordata > Actinopteri > Perciformes > Bovichtidae > Cottoperca > Cottoperca gobio. The sequence continues at coordinate 19,476,302 of NC_041373.1, read as the reverse complement.
TGCTCGAGGAAAAATCAACATGAAGCCTGAACGTCAGTCTGACTCAGAGTGACAGCTGTCCAACTCATAACAAACAGCCTTTGAGAGGGCCGGGAGACGCACACACACAAAGAAACTCTTCATCTGCACAGAGGAGAGAACGGAAGAGGACATGAGGAGGAGAACGGAAGAGGAGAGAGATAGATGGATAGATAGATAGAGAGATAGATAGATAGAGAGGGAGGAAGAGGAGAGGAGAGGAGAGGAGGGGAAGAGGAGAGAACGGAAGAGGAGAGAGATAGATAGATAGATAGATAGAGAGGGAGGAAGAGGAGAGGAGAGGAGGGGAAGAGGAGGAGAGAACGGAAGAGGAGAGAGATAGACAGATAGATAGATAGAGAGGGAGGAAGAGGAGAGGAGAGGAGGGGAAGAGGAGAGGATGGAAAAGGAGAGAACGGAAGAGGAGAGCGATAGATAGATAGGGAGGAAGAGGAGAGGAGAGGAGAGGAGGGGAAGAGGAGAGGATGGAAGAGGAGGGAGGGGAGAGGAGAGGAGAGGAAGAGGAGAAGAGAGGAAGAGGAGAGGAGGGAAGAGGAGATGAGAGGAGAGGAGAGGAAGAGGAAGAGGAGCAGTTTAGGCTGACCTTTAGAGAGCCGCACTTCAACCAGCCAACACCTGGGGCATTGTTCTAGCCTAGTCCTTCTCTGCATCTCTGCATCTGTGTGTGTGTGTGTGTGTGTGTGTGTGTACTGATGACCATCACTCACCTTGTGTGGTAGAAACAGGGAGTTGACTGCTGCTAGAAGACTTGTGGTATCTGCGGCGTCTCTCTGGCCACAGATCACGATCTAAAAAACACAAGTGGAGGACGGTGAGGGGAGGGAGGATATGATGGACGAGGACAGAGAGATAACGAGATGAAGGAGTATGAATAGAGTGAAATAAGAGGGGAAAGGTGAGATCTGACAGCAGGAGGAAGTGATGGGTCAGTACTGTATTTGTAGCAGTAACGAGGGAGGCAGCTGTCTTCTCGGGGAATGCCTCACCCCGCGTCACCGGGAGCTCGTTACCCTCGACTCATCCTCCGCAGGTCAGTGAGAGCGACAGAGGGCCAACTATCAGTCGCTTCTGTGTCTCTGATTGTACAGCACATGCCTTCATGCTAAAAGTTTTCTGAGGGTGGAGAAACTTCGGGGTAACTCCTGCTGTGCTTTGCTGTTATTCTGGTTTCAGGCTGACTGAGAAGGTTACGATTTCAAAACTGATTATTTAACTGAGGCTGTAACGCTCACATAACTCATTAAACTCTTAACGGCTGGAAAAAAGATATTGGGATTAAGCCAGTGTCCTCTGACGACCTATGAAAACTACATCTTACTCATTTACAAGTGGATGTTATCCAAACAGAGTTACTGAACAGGTCACAGGCTCGGGTCAGAAGCCCCTCTGGCCTTCACCTACAAAATATCCCTCAAAGAGACAAGTACCAACCAGGAAGAGACTCAAAACAACCAGGAAAAGACTCAAAACAACCAGGAAGAGACTCAAAACAACCAGGAAGAGACTCAAAACAACCAGGAAGAGACTCAAAACAACCACAAAGAAACTTAAAACAACTACAAAGAAACTTAAAACTACAAAGAAACGTAAAACAACTACAAAGAAACATAAAACAACAAAAAAAACATAAAAGAAAAAAGAAACACAAAACAACTACAAAGAAACTTAAAACAACTACAAAGAAACTTAAAACAACTACAAAGAAGCATAAAACAACTACAAAGAAGCATAAAACAACTACAAAGAAACTTAAAACAACTACAAAGAAGCATAAAACAACTACAAAGAAACACAAAACAACTACAAAGAAACTTAAAACAACTACAAAGAAACTTAAAACAACTACAAAGAAACACAAAACAACTACAAAGAAGCATAAAACAACTACAAAGAAACTTAAAACAACTACAAAGAAACTTAAAACAACTACAAAGAAGCATAAAACAACTACAAAGAAGCATAAAACAACTACAAAGAAGCATAAAACAACTACAAAGAAACACAAAACAACTACAAAGAAACACAAAACAACTACAAAGAAACTTAAAACAACTACAAAGAAACTTAAAACAACTACAAAGAAGCATAAAACAACTACAAATAAACACAAAACAACTACAAAGAAACTTAAAACAACTACAAAGAAACTTAAAACAACTACAAAGAAACTTAAAACAACTACAAAGAAACTTAAAACAACTACAAAGAAACTTAAAACAACTACAAAGAAGCATAAAACAACTACAAAGAAGCATAAAACAACTACAAATAAACACAAAACAACTACAAAGAAACTTAAAACAACTACAAAGAAACTTAAAACAACTACAAAGAAACTTAAAACAACTACAAAGAAGCATAAAACAACTACAAAGAAACTTAAAACAACTACAAAGAAACTTAAAACAACTACAAAGAAGCATAAAACAACTACAAAGAAACACAAAACAACTACAAAGAAACACAAAACAACTACAAAGAAACTTAAAACAACTACAAAGAAACACAAAACAACTACAAAGAAACTTAAACAACTACAAAGAAACATAAAACTACAAAGAAACAAAACAACCTAAAAGAGGCTCAAAATCTCTACAAAGAGACACAACAAGAGGCTGATCTATAATCTGTCCTGCTCCTCTGTAGGGGGGGGGGCTCAGTGTCTCTGTATAGTACCATGCTGCTTTGATTCTGTAACTAAAGTTCACCTTTGTGTATTTTATAGCGTTTATAAGACGCTTGTTTATGAACAATGATCAGGAGTGTAAGTAAAGTGATGGACTTTGATATATTCCAGACCTACAGTAATAATATATGGTATATATTAAAACCTTCCTGGAACGTGTGTTCTTGCTGTTACAGGAACATAGTGTTCATAGAGCACTGATGCCGTTTCCCTTCAGAGCCTGGCCGCTGAGAATAGCAGTGAGTCAGCAGATATGGGGACGTTCATTGTCTCACCAGCCTCTTGTTGAGGCGTTCGGCTTCCTTCTTCTTGGTAATTGTACAACAGACTCTCTATTGTTCTCGCACTATTCGTCAGGCAAGCAGAAACTCTTGCTTTCAGACATGAAACTGAGTTTCGGCTCAGAGCCAGGTCAACGCTTGAGGAGCACAAAGTAAAGCTGGTGCCTAAACTAGCAGGTAGCCATCAGTACAGGTGAGCTTGTGAGTGGAAAGACTGACCTGTTTGAGTGTGTAGTGATGGGCCATGAGAGCTTGGACCATTTCCGGCAGCGCTATGGGGACCCTGGAGAGGCGGTCGGAGAAGGCTGCCAGCAGCTGTTGGGACCTCTGGAGCCACTCCTGTCTCCCGGTGTAGTGGGACAGACGCAGGAGGTTGGAGGCAGACACTGAGTTAGCACTGGGCTCCGCTCCGTCCTGATCTGAGACACACACACACACACTTTAATAAGGCTTCTACAGTTATAGTCTTAGGCTCCGGTCTATGCTCCTCTCTTGGCCACACCTCATGTTTGTGCTGCTACATGGTCCACTATGTAACACCACAACTCCTGCATGCTGTGAAATACAAGCAGGACACTCGCTGTGCAAGGGCTTAGAAGTAACGTACGTTTATTTAAAAGTCCTGCCCTCCAGCTTTAATCGTCACACTGTTTAACTTCCATCTTCACATGATGTCCCCCCAGTACACGACAGTGTCAGTGTGTGATGGGACTCACAGGTGACCTCATGACTTCACCCTGTTAAGTGATTGGTCCTTATCTGTTAACAGTGTCCAATGAGAGTCTGGAGGTGATCTTCTCATAACCTGTGACCTCGCTGCACGTCTGCTTCTCTCAGTGCTCGGATGACCGTGTCGTGTGTGTGTGTGTGTGTGTGTGTGTGTGTGTGTGTGTGTGTGTGTGTGTGTGTGTGTGTGTGTGTGTGTGTGTGTGTGTGTGTGTGTGTGTGTGTGTGTGTGACTTTCGAGATGTTAGCTGACACATGCCGCTTTTAAGTCAAACTGCAATTGTAGGTCAAAAGCTAATAATAGCAAAGATAACCCTCCACACCCACACATACACACACACACACACACACACACACACACGTCTGTTTTACACTGAAAACACCATATGCATGCATGACTGAACGGGAGAAATGATTTGATTTTATCCAGCAGTATGTTTTAGCTCTAACAGCCCCAAGGAAGCTTCCACAAACACACACACACACACACACACACACAGTAAATACAGAGAGGTTGAGTGAGCGAGACTTTCCACATATCCCTTTTCTTAAAGAAATACATGGAAAGAGGTCATACACACTCACACACACACACACACACACACACTTTTGTGAAATGGGAACTCTTCTGCATTTTAACAAACACGACTGATTTTTTCAAATAAAAGTAAAATGCGTTGCCAAACAGATATTGTAGATCATTTCAACCTCACTCCTCAACCCAAACACACACAGAGCTACACACAGAGCAGTGTGGCAGGGCAGTAAAGTGCAGAGTGGCGGGGTAATCCGTCTTGCCGTGACAGGCTACACTGATGGGACAGGCGTCCACGCCGCAGAGGCTGGAGCGTCACTAATGGGCTTCAAACCTACAGAGCGCCGCCACCATAATGGCACAGTCAATACTCTCAGATGAGAAACCTCTCACACGTCAGGTCTGATAAACACACACAGATGCAGGTGTGACGGCACACGGTGACAGGCCTTCCCACACACACACACACACACACACACACACACACACACAGCCATCATCTCCGATCTGTCAACAGTTCCTAACAAGAATAACTATTAGCTTTTCCTCCGCCCATCTGTGGTACGCTGCTCCTGTCTGAACTATTTGCACCAAGCTATCTGTCATAGAGTGTGTGTGTGTGTGTGTGTGTGTGTGTGTGTGTGTGTAGCTTCATTTTGCAGAGACCGAGAAGCCAAAAAGTGAGTCCTTTAAGAGCAAGAAAAGAGAAAACACCAGCCGATTGTCAGCACATAATGCATTATGTATCATGAGAAAGAGATTAAGCTGAGTAGAAACGACGGGAGAATAAGAATAGAAACACGAGTGGGAGAAGCAGAATACTGTCAGAGAGAGAGAAACTAAAAGAAACAGAACAACTGGATCCAGATGGGAAGCTTTGGCCCGATTAGATCTGCGAGTCCACAAGGTGTTCGCTTCTCTGGACTGCCAGCAGCCATGAACATCAAGGTCAAACACGTTCTTAAAAGGTCGTTTAGCTTTGGGAATGTCATACGGTCGTGTCTGCAGGTAAACGCTGGGCGGAGATCTTTTGGCGTCATTGGGAAACAATTCCATAATAACCTTTCAGAATATTGTGTAAGTGGGAGGCGGCTTTCTGAAGAAATTAAAAAAAGGCAGAATTTGACGGGACTGCCCTCATTCTGCCCTCTCCGCCCCTCCCAGCACACATGAGCACACGTGACTGTGATCCTGAGGCCGTCCCATCAGTTACTGTCCTGTTGTCTTTGCACACTTGTAAGCCTGTAAAGACCGTTCAGTCATTAACATTTAACGGGACATGCTGCCGAGCAGGCCAATAGGAACGTCCTCTCTATGAATGACATGTGGTCGGACTTCTCCCGTCACAAGCTTGAACACCAAGAAGAGGAGCACAAGTCAAACCACATGAATTACAATATGCTGAAAGGTGAGATCTCATTCATATTAATTCTTATAACTATAAAGTCAAGGTGGATAAAAAGGAAGAAAGATCCAGGATGGAGTGAAGATGCAGGTTAGACGAGAAGAGGCAGCTTCCCACTGTGTTGCTGTTTCATTCCGTCAAAGGCCCATGTTCCACGAGTCACAATGGAGACAGATCTGACAGGTGATCAAAGTAGAAGAATCTGAAGAAGCCGAGCATCCGTCTTTGAGTGCTTTCATGTTGGAGACGTTCAACTTGAGTGAGAGACGGCTACACTTCACTGGAGGTCTATGTTCCTCTGCGCTCGCCTCTTTATCCTCCTGTCCGTCCTGGTTTAAGTGTAGCAACAGAGTGGAAGTGGCAGAGATACCACAGAGGAAGCCTCCATCTTGTTAAGTTCTGGATCAATCGATGAGGTGACAGATACATGCAGGAGATAAACAGATGCATGAAGACATGAATGGATGATGTCACCCGATTTATTCCCTTTTAAATCCGTGTGACCAGATTGTGGCAATGTTTGTATATCAACAAACGGTCAGCGGACCTGATGCTCTGCATTTACTCATCTGTCTGAATCACCCATCCTCGAACTTGTCCGTATGCTCCAGTAGTGCCGTTAATCCTTCACCTGTCCGTCAACCCTCCCCTGAACCTCTCAGCCCATTAGAGCCACCGGCAGCAGCAGCAGCACCAACACCTGTTTATTTTCTACAGCTGGATGGAAGTGTTGGTCTGTCGGCCACGACTCTGGTCCAGACTCAAACATCCCAACAATTGGTGATATTTTCAGTTTTGAGCCAAATGTCTCGACAGCTATTTGATGGACAGCCCAAACATTCATCGTCCCCCACAGGAGGAATTAGAATAGCGTTCGTAATCCATTAAAGTTTCAATTTGGCCAAAGCGTTGGTTAATGACTGACCCCTGCATAACTTATGACTTCCCCAACAGTCTTCGCTGTACTGTACATGCTGGTGAACACGGTGAACGTTAGACCTGCTAAAGATCTGCGTTTCAGCATTAATATGGTTAGCCACTTAGCATGGTGACTTTAGCATTTAGCTCAAAGCTGTGAGTCACTAGCTAGACTCTGATGCCGTGTTCACTCCAAACGAGAGGTGAATGTTTCTGGCTTACTACAGTGTTATGAACCCAAATCAACAGATTTAACTGTAATTGAATTGAAATAAAACGGATCTACAGAATGCCGATATAACTGCATCATGATGCTGATTTGTAAAAAGTCTGACTTGATGCTTTGTCAGGTCTGACCGCGAGAAGACGAGCAACAAACTTTTAAAATGCTTGTTTTCCGAATGGAGTTTGGCTCGATCCGGGCTGCGCTAACGTCGTAGCTGCTCCATCAACACTTAGAATAAGGTCATCTGAATAAGACATGAATACAGCAGTTACTGTTTATACACATTGATACCTACATACTTTAAAGTTATACAGACGCATTATGATGTTTATTATTGATGGTGCACATTGACTACAATAACCTTTCCTCCATTTTGGATTCAACGCTGTCAGTGTTGTCAGGACAACAGGCGCTCACCACGAATTTCAACTCTGAATGACGCAACTTCTGACGATGACTGAACAGATTTGGACTCTCAAATCATGGCGTTAAGGTCTACGACACAAAGGGGCAGGGTATTAACGACTGGTGATATCTAGTCATACATCAACGTATCCATCTCTCAACCTTTTTTGAGTTGCAGCAGGATGGAGGCGTCAGTGGGGTCGCTGCAGAAGTAGCCTCCGTCCTGGTCGTCCCAGAACAGCACGTCCTGCCTGAGCTGCAGCTCCTCTGCCCACTGCAACCACTCCGTCTGCAGCGAGGCCTCGTACAGGTCCAGCAAGCCGCAAATGATGAAGGCGTAGTCATCCAAGAAGCCAGAGATGGGCGGAGATCTGGAGAACACAGCGGGAGGAGGGAAGGTAAAGTGGGAGAAGAGCGAGTTCCATTAAAGATGTACTGACAGTGCGAAACACTTGAGATGGGTTAACGTTGTTGAACCAGTTCAGCTCGGGTTCTGTCGACACAGAAGAGCCTGAAGGAACATGTGACGGTACGAGGCGACGTCACGACACACAGCAGAGTAATCTCACGAGAGACGTTTACACAACTGTGTGAACGCTCTTTCAAGTTTCAAGTGAAGCAGCTCAGTAATTAGACAAATGTGGTTACAGTAAGCCCCCCCCCCCCTCCTCCAGCGTCAGGGTGCCCCCCAGTGGTGGACAGCTACGAAGTACATTTCCTGAGATGGAGAATTATTTCTAAGAACAATAATAAATAATAAACAAACATGTTTCTAAATAAAACAGGACCTTCTCTCACTCAAGCAAATCTACCCGTTAAATAATTGAACAAATAAAACACAAAGTAACAGAAGAATATTGAAAAGGTTGATATAAGATCCTGCACACTGTGCATCTCCTTATTGATGATGTTTGAGTCCTTAGATCTTCCTCACGACTGAAGTCATTCTTAACGCAGGACTGCTGACGGAGTATTTGTACACGGGGGTGTTACTGCGTTTCACAGCTGGATCCTCCTACAGCTCACGTGTCATATAAACTTACTCTATTCCACTTTGCAATCAGTCCGTCTCAATGTTACCACCTCTCTGCCATTAGTGTTTAATAGGATGTATTGCCCCCCCCCCCCCCCACCTCCCCTCCTACAATTTCCAGTTTTAGAGATTCAGAGCAAAATCTTATCTGTTCTTGGGAAGAGGACCACAATCAAAATAAGTTATCTTTAACTTTATTGTGTTCCAATGAAATCTGTGTTTCCTGCTCTCACACACACACACACACACACACACACACACACACACACACACACACACACACACACACACACACACACACACACACACACACACACACACACACACACACACACACACACACACACACACACAGTCTATCACGCTGCAGCGTGTCATCCTGCGGAGGTGACTCCCGCCAACCTGAGACAAATCCTCTAGAGGGCCTCGCTGACACACAAACACAGAAATGTAAAAGCCTTTTCCTTCACGCCTCCGACCGTGCGTGTGAAATGAGTCATTTCCCCGGAGAGCGAAGATGAAATGGCTCGTCGGCCTCTCGTATCATCCTGCATCGCTCAGGTTTAGAACAATACTTTCAGAATGATCCTCACTAAACCCACAATAACTCAGGGAGGGAGAAACCTACCGGGGGGCTATGGGTCACGCACAAACATCGACTCCAAATCAGCTTTACTGTGAATAATTGAATATGCTTGCTCGAGCTACAGAACTGTTACGCTGTCCCTTTATGTTAAATAACATCATACATGTAAAGATGATGGGAGAGAGAAAGAAACAGGAAGACACATTTCACTGACAACCTTTAGAGTTTGCGTTGAAAGGAGCCAGTTGAGGTGGTTCATCTAGTGAGGAGCCACCTGGGCGCCTCCCCAGGTACAGCTGGGAGGAGACCCCGGGGAAGACCCAGGACTCGGTGGAGAGATTATATCTCCTCACTGGGAATGCCTTGGGACCCCCCAGTCAGAGCTGGAGGATGTGGCCCGAAGAAGGGAAGTTTGGGGTTCCTTACTGGAGCTGCTGCCCCCGCGACCCGACCCCAGATAAGAGGTAGATGATGGATGGACGGACGGACGGACGGACGGACGGACGGATGGACGGACAGACGGATGGATGGACGGACAGACGGATGGACGGATGGATGGACGGATGGATGGATGGACGGACAGACGGATGGATGGACGGACAGACGGATGGACGGATGGATGGACGGATGGATGGACGGATGGATGGATGGACGGACAGACGGATGGATGGACAGACGGATGGATGGACGGACGGACGGACGGACGGATGGATGGACGGATGGATGGACGGATGGAGGATGGATGGACGGACAGACGGATGGACGGACGGACAGACGGATGGATGGACGGACAGACGGATGGATGGACGGATGGACGGACGGACGGACGGACTTTTCCTTTAGAAACCAACAAACTAATGTTTTTCCACAATGTCGTCCTTTAGCTCATTCACACACGATATTGCCAAAAGTGTGTTTGGTGTATTTTTGGCTTGGAGCCGTTTACTTCCAATTAAAAAGGAAAATCTTAAAGCTACATCAGTGCGTTTAGGAAATGACTTCCTGTTTCCACATGACGATGCCTCCATGCACAGCCACGAGTCAGGAAAATACAGGAAATACTGATTATAATACTGATTGTAATACTGAGTGTTAAGCACAGCAGGGGACAGGAGGCGAACCTCAGTCTAGGGAATTAGCACGTCTGGGACCTGAGTTGATTATTACATCTGTGTTTGCTGTAAACCCCCACGACCTGGAAGCTCTTCATGGCTTCCTGTCTTTAGAATGGATGGGACAGTTGCTTCTCTGAGCAGCACAGCAGACTTCACAAACCTTTTATTATGTGTGAGTTTTGATCATCCATTGTATGAAATAAAAACTCGGCTCCTTCTTGCAAGAATATAGATTAAACCCTTTTATTTGAATTGGATCCTGACTTCGTGGTGTTATTAGGAATACTTTTCTAACAGTCATGACCTTTTACTGGAAACGTTACAAGTGTGCACAAACAGATCAAGTCAATGTCACGTAGGATCAGTCTTCCTCTGGTCCCTGAAGGCTGCACCAGTGAGTCTCTCCGTCTCCAGTGCCGGGCAGAACATCTACGGCCTCCTGGTGCATTAAGTCTGCGAGCCATATGTCTGCTGGCGTGACAGAGTGGTTTCCCCATCAGTGGAATCTAAACCAGGCTTCTGAACATGTCCTCGATAAGAATTCTCAATGCTGCAAACATCCTGAATTGTTATGGACGAGACAGACGCGGTGTTCCTGTTCCGGCATGCGTTTAAACTCGTATGCATTTCCTCCTGCATGTTGTGGCTCTCCTGGCACATTTTCCTGCTGAGTCGGTGGCATTTCCCACTGGGGCACGGGGCCGGCCAACAGAACGAGGACACCTGGAGCGGCGGTGCACACGCAACAAGCCGCTGTGTGTGTGTGTGTGTGTGTGTGTGTGTGTGTGTGTTTATGTTGTGATGCTTGGAGAACGTTTCTCAGTCCATCGGTGAGTTTGTGTTATTGTCGGTTGTGTGGACCGGACTTCTGTTTCCTTTCTGTCTGAGTCTCATATTCCACAAGACACGACTTCTATCTTCCGGATTGTCGGACTTCCCTTCATCGTTATTGAATTAAAGAGGTCTTTGGAACAACATCTGTATTATAGTTCTTCAAAACACTCATTGTAATGCACATTAACTTACACTTTCTATTGTAGGACTACTGATATTCTTACTGTCTCCTTTAGATATGTGTATACGTGCATATAAACTAAACTAAATGTTGTTAATGCAGCTTTCTGCAGGAGAAACCTAGAAACTAGTAGAAACGAGGTCAAAGCGAGTCTTCTTAGTTGATCCTCGGCTAGAATTCAAACGCACACGATGAGCAGGAAGCTGTCCCACGACCACAGGCATCTTTAAACCGTTTGAAAAGGTCAATCTTGTCTTGAGGCTCGACGACAGATCTCATTCCTGACTTGTGAAGGGAAAATGCAGTTTCACAGTAACCAGGTTACTGCATGTCAACATGTTCTCTGATTTCCTGCCATAACCAGATTTGAGCCAATAGCCTCGTTTCCTGTTTGTGAATAAACAGTTCGTCATGCTGGCACAGTACGACTGCTTATTGCTCCGGTAATAAAAGGGAATATTGTCTTAGTGCTTAAGAGTGATGTGTATCAAAGCATCACTGTGTCACTGCGAGAGGCGCCGCCAACTTCCCCGTTTTCAGACGCTCTTTATTTTATGCTGTTGGACAATTCACAGTGACCTTTGACCTTTGGCCAACAGAAGCTAATCAGTTCATCCTCGGACAGACAACCCACAATGCCTTTGGACTCTGCTGTCGCTGGCGTGGAGGCATAACAACGTTGGTTGTATGTTTATCTTATGAAGACCAGACCTTCATCTGACGAATACGCTGACGTGTGATCGACAGCGTGCAGGATTCTGATGCTCTACAACATTATTTCACTGATATTCACCAGAACTAGATGATGTATACAGGTTTCTATCTCTCTCACACACACACACACACACACACACAGTCTCTTACATCTGTTGCACCTCCATCTCGTCTCCACGGTAACAGCATCTGAGGATGGTCTGTCGCTCTGCGTCCCACAGGTGCTCCTTGAGGAAGCCGGCAGCCCGGACCGCCCTCTCCAGCAAGGCCTCGTCCCCCAGCACGGCTCCGACGCCGGCATAGGCCGACAGCATCAGACCTGAAGAGGAAGAAGACGCGGTGATGAAGATGACGGTGGAAGATGACATTCGCTCGGCATTAAAAACATGGTGTCCTCACTGCGCGGAGGTGCAACAGTCCCAGCTTAGTTATTCTTCACTCTTTGAACATCCCTCCCTTCTCTCTCTCCGTTCCTTCCTCCCTCTTTCCCTTCACTCTTTCATGTAGCGAATCAAAGCCTGGCGAGAGCACAGCTGGTCTTCAAAGTGCAGCGCGGCGGAGGACAGGTGAGTAATGGAGGGGCTTCTTCATCAGAGAGGAGACGGAGAGTCTTGCGTCTAATTGGAAAGATCTCGGGATCGCAGAGCCTCATTACCTCACTAACACACTCTGTCATGAGACGTCTGCCCTGGGAGCTGTGTGTGTGTGTGTGTGTGTGTGTGTGTGTGTGTGTGTGTGTGTGTGTGTGTGTGTGTGTGTGTTCTTGTAATTAATCACATCTGAGACAATGTGCTGGACAAGCAATGTTGAGGACTGTCCAAACTGGCATCACACTAAAGGAAAGTGACAACTGGCACCTCTATAATAATCTACACACACCGTCACACTGCTGAACATATGTGTGTGTGTAAATATGTGTGTATTAATGAATGTGTTTTAATAATTGTGTGTATAAATGTGTGTGTGTTAATGATTGTGTGTTATGATTGTGTGTTATGATTGTGTGTATTAATGTGTGTTATGATTGTGTGTATAAATGTGTGTGTTATGATTGTGTGTATAAATGTGTGTTATGATTGTGTGTGTTATGATTGTGTGTATAAATGTGTGTGTTATGATTGTGTGTTATGATTGTGTGTATAAATGTGTGTGTTATGATTGTGTGTTATGATTGTGTGTTATGATTGTGTGTTATGATTGTGTGTATAAATGTGTGTTATGATTGTGTGTATAAATGTGTGTGTTATGATTGTGTGTGTTATGATTGTGTGTTATGATTGTGTGTTATGATTGTGTGTATAAATGTGTGTGTTATGATTGTGTGTATAAATGTGTGTGTTATGATTGTGTGTGTTATGATTGTGTGTTATGATTGTGTGTATAAATGTGTGTGTTATGATTGTGTGTTATGATTGTGTGTATAAATGTGTGTTATGATTGTGTGTATAAATGTGTGTGTTATGATTGTGTGTGTTATGATTGTGTGTTATGATTGTGTGTATAAATGTGTGTGTTATGATTGTGTGTTATGATTGTGTGTTATGATTGTGTGTATAAATGTGTGTGTTATGATTGTGTGTTATGATTGTGTGTATAAATGTGTGTGTTATGATTGTGTGTATAAATGTGTGTGTTATGATTGTGTGTTATGATTGTGTGTATAAATGTGTGTGTTATGATTGTGTGTTATGATTGTGTGTATAAATGTGTGTGTTATGATTGTGTGTTATGATTGTGTGTACATGTGTCACAGAAGGATAAACAGTGTGAGCAGCTGTTTGAAAGACAGAAGCTTTAATGTCCTCGTGTGCTTCAGGATGAGACTCTCTCTGATCATGAAGTATATTTAAATACAAACAGTTTATAAAAAGTGTTCTTGTGAAAGCTCAGATTAATAAATGTTTGCACAGCTGGCACCAGTGTGCTGCAGGAACGTTGCTTTTTAATGTGTTTGATATTTAAATGTTAAATCCTTTCTTAACTGTGGTGATGACGGCGCTCCATCACTGTTCAGTTATTGTTACCTTCACTAAAGGAGGGCGCACCTGTGAGGTGGAGATCTACTGAATGTATGTATGAGTCACGCAGACATCTTCGTGTGAAACATCAAAGCACAAGATGTGATGAGGTGGTAACGAGCAAACACACATTGTGTTACACGTCAGCATCCATCACTGCATTGTGAAGCACAAGCTCTTCACGCTTCCTGCACCTGAGGAGGCTGCAGGTGTGTATTTACATGTGCATCCTCCTACACACGCAGAGCATCACCAGCTACGTGAAGTAACAGTGCTCTGTTGGTAAGTTGATTGTGTCGCAGTACACTGAGCTTTTCTACACGTGTACATAATGACCATGTTTACATGCACACTAATGTTCCATAATCATCAAACATCGTCAATTATTACCACAAGCGACCACGTTTATTACTCTCACGCCTTGTTTTGCATGAGCAGCGATCCTCCCCGAGGCGAAGAAGCCAGAGTGCCTATAAAACGATAAACAGCGTGCAACACTAACCCTGAACTGTGACTCATCCAGACTTTACCGTTCCAGGAGGCCAACATCTTGGTGTCCAGATGTGGGCGTGGCCGACTCTCCCTCACTCCCGCCATGCTGGTCCTGGCGGAGGCCAGCAGCTCGTCGACTTTCTCAACGCCGATGCCAAAGCGAGCAGCCGTTAACTCCACTGAGTAACGCACGATCAGCACATTCTGGCCCTGCAGCTCCCCGTGGGGGTCCTGGCAACAAACAGTGCAGCGGGTAAGAGGCTGTGAACTCGTGCTGACTGCACGTTAAAGCTTTCATGGGCGTTGACACCTTATCATGCTGTCGCAAGGAGATAGAATGATTAAGCCTCGTGCATTACTTTTATTGGACTTATTTGTCATGTGGATATTTCGTCTCTATTTGCAGAGCAAGCAAAGCTGCAGTGGTGACAACATGTGAAGGACCTGTTCTGGAGGGACATTGCCCGGCTCCTTGACTCCGTAGTGGTGCATGAAGATGTCCGCCTGTGTGGCAGCTCCAGTGGCGCCCTCCACCACATCTGGAAACAGCTCCCGAACTTCTGAGGCTGTCCAGACGCAGAAAGCCCCTTCGCGCTTCTCTGGGCCCCCCGACGCGGGGACGGAGTCTGCGTCCTCGGCACTGTAGAAGCCTCCGGACTGTTTCAGGGAATAGACACAAAGGGAGGAGGTGGAAGGAGAGGGAGAGATGTCACTCAACGGCCGGTGACTTCAGAGAACTACAGGACTGGCGAGGTACAAACAGTTAGCGTTATGTGTTTGTTACTGTGTGACTTTAGTGTGAACTAACCCTTTAAAACTATTAGTCTATGTGTCTTCATTACTGGACTGACTGGCACCAAACAGCTCAAATTATCAAAAACTAAAGTTAAAACCTGCAAATCTGACACTGATCAATTAACAAATTAACCATTTAACCAATTAACCAATTAACCAATTAACCAATTAACCCTCTGAGAACTGTAGACACGACGTCTCAGGACGAGTGTGGCAGGAATCAATCAATGCACCTGAGTATGTGTAATGTGAGCGTGAACCTTCACAGGTGAGAGGAGATACCGCCTGCAGTAAATGACCTTTGTGATGTTAATTCATTAGCGTATAATTACATAATAAATCTTAGGGAATAATTGCAACGAGTGCGATTTCAATTGTGTTGCCCGTTGGCTGCTGTCGACTCATTAATCAAGAGGAGCGGGGGCTTTAAGAGGCTGTTTGACAGCGGGGTCCCACCTCTTACCCTCAAGGGTGGACCAACACACACACACACACACACACACACACTTATAATCTCCTGGTGGGATTCACAGTTAATGTTGGTGCTTTGTCAGCAGTTTATAGTGCTGTGTTCTTAATGACTTGTCAACATGTGATTCCAAACTCTACATTAACACCAACACAAACCTTTAGTGAAATCATAACATTATCATAACTTTAAGATCTTGCTTCAGCATAATAACCAGTGAGGACACCAGTAACACCCCCACACACCCCCCCCCCCCCCCACACACACACACACACACACACACACACACACACACACACATACACACACAGCTGATTCACCTCGTCACTCAGGTCCCTGGAGACGTACAGCAGTATGTCTTTAGCCACATCTGCAAAGAGCTGCTCACCGGATACCTGCAACAGCAGAAACATGTTACACACACACACACACACACACACACACACACACACACACACACACACACACACACACAGCAGATACTGAGACTGTCACACACACACACACACACAGCAGATACTGAGACTGTCACACACACACACACACATACAGCAGATACTGAGACTGTCACACACACACACACACACAGCAGATACTGAGACTGTCACACACACACACACACACACTGAGCTGTCACACACACACACACACACACACACACACACACACACACACACACACACACACACACACACACACACACACACACACACACACACACACACACACACAGCAGATACTGAGACTGTCACACACACACACACACACAGCAGATACTGAGACTGTCACACACACACACACACATACAGCAGATACTGAGACTGTCACACACACACACACACACCACACACACACACACACACACACACACACACACACACACACACACACACACACACACACACACACACACACACACACACACACACACCTGGGAGGCAGTTATGTAGGCTACAGCCAGCTGAGCCTGGTCATACAACATCTTTTCAAAGTGGGGAACATGCCAGGAGGAGTCTGTGGAGTAACGATGAAAGCCCTGCAGGAAAGGGACATAAAGAGATGCAGTAGATACTTTCTGACACGAACACTCAAATGAACTATATTATATCGGACAACATAAATCTCTCAAAGCACATCTGAGCTGAAAGAACACAAAACATTATTGTTATACAAAGAGACGTCTGCAGAAACAAGTCAAATCGCTTTAGAATTCCACCTGAGCCACGTGGTCGTGGATGCCTCCCAGCGCCATCATGCGGAGCGTGTGCAGGGCCATCTGAAGAGCCTCGACGCCCTCTGAGGTGGAGCGATTCACAGACCAGTAGGACATGAGGAACATCAGGTTCACTGTGGAGGCAGAGACAGATGAAGAGTCAGACGAGCAGGGCTGCAGGTCTGCAACATGTCCACCGGGGGTTCATGCGGAGTCTACCTGGTGTGGGGAACTTGGGAGCTTCTCTGAAGCCACCGTACTCCTCCTCGTAGGAATGTGCCAGCTGCTGGAGGCAGCGATCAGCAACAGCTGGAGCCAGTGGAGGACTCTCTCCTGGGTTTGCAGCGACAGCCGTGCCTTTCTTCAGAGCTTCAAGGATCCTCTCTCCATTGGACTCCAACGCAGGGCGGTTATTCTGCCACTGAGGGTCAGAAGTCATGCGTGGGGATGACAAAGTGAGCATGCACTGGTTGATGGATGTATTTTGCCCTCTGCAGCGGTGACGTCCCATCTTCCCCAGAGATAATCACACATCTCATGAAATGTATTGTTTAAATGGGTCAAACACAGGAAGTTTCACCTGTTCCATGATTCTGGTGAGAACTGTTTTGAGCCCAGGTCTTCTCGCATGATCCACAGGAGGGAAGTAGGTGCCTCCAATGAAAGGTCGAAGGTCAGGGGTCAGCCACACACTCATGGGCCAGCCTCCGCCTCCATTGGTCGCCTGTAGACAGAAGCAACCAAAGGTCATGAGAGTATCAGCAGAGGGAGACTAAAGGAGAGGAGAAGTGGAAGCACACGTGCACACACACCTGGACAAAGGTCATGTAGACCTTGTCCACGTCAGGTCTCTCTTCTCGGTCTACTTTGACGCAGACGAAGTTGTCACTTAGGATTTTGCCAATGTCCTCATCTTCGAAAGACTCTCTCTCCATAACGTGGCACCAATGGCACGTTGAGTAGCCCACTGATGGTCAGAGAGGGAGGGGGATTCACAGGAAGCACGTGTCCAGTACAAGCTCAGCTACAGAGTCAGTGTGACACCACGTGAAGAGGGAGCGATGATGTTTCCCGTCATATCAGATCAGAATGAGGTCGAGCGAACAATATTTGACTCTTTTACAAACTGGATAAATGTAGTAATAGATCATTAAATACATATTTAAATCTGGAACTGAACACCAAACTAATTAAGGGAGTGTGTATTTTTTGATTTAATATATAAGAAATATGTTAATCAGTGGACCTCTAATATCAGAGGTATGATTTACACGTGTGGCGGGGCTGATACCTGACAAAAAGATCGGTTTGTCTTCACTCTTTGCTTTATCAAAAGCATCTTGTCCCCATGGATACCTAAACAAACGTGACATTAGGTTATATGTGACATTATATTAGCTTTCGGGAATGTGTGTGTACGTGTAGTTCAGAGGCACTCACCAGTCAACAGGGTTGTGTGCATGTTGCAGCAGGTAGGGCGACCTCTCCATGGCCAACCTGTTGCTGTGTTTGTGAGGGGCGGGCGACGTGCCTTCCCCCCCTGACGCCATGCTCAGAAAGACAATTGAACTGGACACACAAACGTACAATTTTGGCGAAAATGAAACAAAATCTGATTGTTTTAAAGGCTTATCTTGTTGCTTTAATACCTCTGCATGAATGGACATGTTGTTTTATGAATGACACCGACTGTCCTTTTTCATCAACAGTCTCTATGCTAGTAAATATATAACACCCCATAATAACTGTATTAGTAAGATTCATTTCTGTCATTGATTGAAACGCTGAGAAAGGACGTGTCCATAAGGTCAATGCACTAATAAAGTAGTGAACAGCTCTTGTGTATGACAGATTTCAGCTCGTCATAGCAGGGAAAGCACAGGTGTGTAGGTGTTCTAGTCACAGGGTCGTGCATGTATGCATGTTTCCTTACTCGGACAGTAACATGGACATGTTTGGCCATCGCTGACTAATGTTATTAGTAAGCTACGCTTGCTGCTGTTCCTGCTAATACAATTAAAACATTAGCTGATTTAACCAGCATGCATACTATTAAAACGAAGTGTTATCACGCTACCAGCTAGCTGATATTATAGAAGTGTGCACCAGTCTACAGCTGCAGCAGCTGTCAAGGACTGTAGCCGTTAGCCAAAGGACAGTCATGCCAAATTCCATTTGAATATTACCCCATTTAAGGGGGCTTTGCTTATATGCGTCGGCTCATGCCTCGGAAAACATGACATAACACAGTTTCCGATAGATTAGACCTTGTCTTAAAATTCGGCTGAAATAGCTTTGACACATTGACACATATCGAGAAGAATTGTTTACATGTAATCCGAAAGGCTAGCTTCGATGTTTACCGTTAGCGGTACCTGTCAAATCAGATAGAAAAGCGGATAGATCATTAGAAGAAACTGCTGATTGGTGTCTTATGTACAAGCCGAATTAAGAAACAAGGCATTTGGACTTTCGTTAAATGTGTTTTCTCACATAGGCATGTCTCTTAGTAATAGTTAATGTTAAGGGAATATTAAATTGTATGATTTTCTAATGGAGTTTCGCGCAACTCTTCTATTCGTCCAAAGCATGTCCACAATCGTCAGCAACTACCAATCAGCAAGCAACATATCACTTATCAACATTTGGCGTGCCATTCATATGGTTGCTAAATCAGACATGTTTGCTGCAACTTCTCAAAGTAACGCACATCTAGCGTTAGCAACCTATTAGCCTCGGTGGCTTTACCTGAGGTGGTAGGCCGGCTGGGGATGGTGGTGGCGCGGTGCCCTGTCGCTTGGTGGGTGGGGAAAGTGTCTGAAACACCTAATGTTACCCCCGGAGTGCTGTGGTGGACTGTCCGCTGCCAACACAGCTGCAGTCAGAAGGCGTGCAGGCTCCACGCGGCTATTTCTGGACACCGAGCGACGCCATGCTAGTCTTATCATCCTAATCCACCAAGTGTGTAGTTTAGTGACTGACAGGCTAGCGTTAGCCACTTGATTTAAACAGAGCACACACAACTTCCAGGCATGAGCGAAACATGTTATTGTAATACCATGAGTTGACACGTGAGAGCGCGCCAACAGGTTCGAGA
Organism: Cottoperca gobio; assembly: GCF_900634415.1. Taxonomy (NCBI): domain Eukaryota; kingdom Metazoa; phylum Chordata; class Actinopteri; order Perciformes; family Bovichtidae; genus Cottoperca; species Cottoperca gobio. Next base: position 19,456,534 of record NC_041373.1, on the reverse strand, counting down.
CGCTCAAAACAATCAGTGTGTGTTGGCTCTTCTAATAACGCACCAATGTGTGTGTGTGTTGGCTCTTCTAATAACGCACCAATGTATGTGTGTGTTGGCTCTTCTAATAACGCACCAATGTGTGTGTGTGTGTTGGCTCTTCTAATAACGCACCAATGTGTGTGTGTTGGCTCTTCTAATAACGCACCAATGTGTGTGTGTGTTGGCTTTTCTAATAACGCACCAATGTGTGTGTGTGTGTTGGCTCTTCTAATAACGCACCAATGTGTGTGTGTGTTGGCTCTTCTAATAACGCACCAATGTGTGTGTGTGTTGTGCAGGGAGAAAGTAATTATTGTTAAGCCTTGTGCCTCACTAGGGACATTTTTGTGACCATATTGGCTGTATTAAATAATATGTGTGTGTGTAAGGTTGTTTTGTATTTGTTTTTCTCTTATAATAATAAGTCTATAATAAACTGTGAAGCCAAAATACAGTTAGACCCAAATGTTCCTTTTTGAAATCTAATGAAACCACAAGTATTGATCCCACAGACATAAAACATGTGTTTGTTATATCAGGCTTTACCTTTTGTTTTTTAATTGTAGTTTTTACAATTGTCCAGCCGATTGAGAAATTGTTTATGTGTATAAAACTTACACAACAATATATATATATATATATATATATATATATATATATATATATATATATATATATATATACAAGACAAACTGCCATTTTCAAGGGTAAAATCACCAAAAATGCATTTGACACAGACATGTGGGACATCAGAGGCCCAAGAGTTAAGAAAGACAGAGCTACATTAGACACGTTCCCACTATGTTTTCACACATCTTGAAGTATTGAGCTTGACAATCGTGGCGACAAAGTCGTCCCGAGTCACCACGTCTGAGGCCACAATGTTCATGGTTGTGCCAGCTTGCTGTTTCACCCACTGCAGGAGCCTCGGCAGACTCCTCCCGATGACGTTGACCAGGTTGTCACAAAGGCGAAGGAGGACGTACTTGAGTATCCTGGCATCCTCCGGCAGCGTCAGGTTCAGGCCACACACGAAGAAACCTGCAGGTCAAATGAGAGCAATCATTTCATGGAGCAGAATATTATATTATTATATTATATTATATATATTATATATATATTATTATAACAGAGGACTCACAATGAGCAGGCCTTTTCGTTTCCAAAACCTGACGAAGTTCTGATTCAACCTTCGTGGTGTCCATGCTGTTGCCATAGTAATACGGTATTTTACTCCATATTTCAGGGTGCTGATTTGCCGGATAATCATATGAAACTATGACATGTGTGCCTTTGTCCCAGCAGCTCTTCAGGGTAGGAAAGGGCTCCTGCTGTGATACCTTGAAAAACATTTTGTATTTGAAAACCACAGTTGCTTATTGAAGTTAAGTTTGACATTTTGATCTAAATGGAAAGTTTCAGGATACGTTACCCTTTTACGGAGTTTGGCTCCAAACAAGGTGATGATGAAGCCGATAAGATGGCAGTGGAGACGCTCTTCAATGTGTTCATCAAAGCCTTTGAAGTGGGATAAAGCCAGGACGAGGATCTCTCTGCGGTGCCTCTCTGCCCACTCATCTATGACCCTGAGAACCGTCTGTCAGAAAAGTAGTCCTCAATACAAATAAAGATATCTTTTCTATTGTACCCCCCCCCCCCCCCCCCACACACAGCACTGCTCACCAGTCCACTTTTAACTGCACTTATTGCCCCCTTCAGACACCAAAAATTAAATTAATATTTCTTTTATATATTATTTTATATAAGTGTTTCAGGTATATTTTTATATTTATTGGCATAAAAGTCTAGCGTCTAAAAATACTGGAAGCCTACAAAATAAACAAGAAGCGTTCCCCGCCTTACGACCTATCTTGTTAATGTTAACGAAAGTGAAAATGTTTTGCGTCTCCGCCCCATGAATCTCTCTGTGTTCTCCCGGTGGTGTTTACATAATCCTGCTGAGAAACAGACAAACAGACGACAGCGAAACGAGACACAAATATTGATTTGCTCCTAAATATTCATAGATTTATACACAATGTTCACATCTCTGACATCTACCTCCACGTCAGTCCGCGTGTACAGCCCGTGATAAAAGAAAAGCCTCGTGGGGTCACTGTCATGGGCCTTGCGTGCGACCCTCAGGTCGAAGTATCGAACTCCTGCGTCCAGCTGCTTGGCGATGGTCTCCTCCTGCATCACACGCCATCACAAAGGTGAAAAACAAACGTCTCTACAATAAATCTAAAAGTCTTGAACAGAATTTACCTGAGTCATCGCCCATTTGTGCACTATTTTACGTGCACAGTAAATCTTGCTCAATCTTTTCAGTCCATCGGGTTCAATTATAGAGGAGTTGATGTCCAAGTCATAACTCATTGAATCATGGCTTCCTAGGAAATATCAAACACACACACACACACACACACACACACACACACACAGGTGTCATATCTATATGTTTCCAAGTGCTGTGCAATGTTCCAGCTTCATACCCGGTATGCTCAGATTAAAGAGAGGAACGTTGTGGAGGTCAGGAGGCAGTTGGGACATCCAGTCACAGTAGCTTGTGACTTCTCTTTTGCCCTTTTCTGCAGACATCTCAAACTCTACATGAAACACCTCAAAGTCAGCACTCAGTCTCCGACCAACACAGATCGTAGCCATAAAAAATAAAGAACACAAACAAAGAGGAAAACAACTTACTGTGCCAAAGTGAGTGTGGGCCTCCCGTCAGTTCTTTATTACCTCACAGCTTTACAAAGATCTGATGTTGAATTAGGAGGCTGTCGTAGCACCGAGGTGAGAGAGGCGTGTGTGTGTCCTGCTGTCGTACAAGTTTCTGTAAGTATGAGGAAATGAATGAGGAATGTTTGGTGATGATTATATGAAGTTCTTCCTCATTCCAAAGATCTCCGTTTCGTCCTCTTCGGCGACATTTGTAGCGATGAGCAAGAAGAGCAGTTTGTTTTAGGATCTCACTTCCCAGAGATCTCTGCTTGTCACCAAAGACTTAACTTAAGACATTTATTCAAGAGAAAATATTATAGATTCGATCAAGACATTACTTTAAATCCAGCATAGCATGATCAACATTATGTTTTAAATCTTTGTAACTCCAGTGTTTAGATTTCCTCTGCAACTTGAGCCTTTGTGGGACGACAAAGTGCGACTGTCCTTAAATACTTTTAAACTCAAAACCCATTAGTGATTGTGTGCGGAAAAGGAATAGTTGCACGGCATTAAGGATGCACACAATTGTATTGCATTTGGGATTATTAAATCATCCCATTAATAAAGGTTATTGCTCCTCCAGGGAGGCTATGTTCATGAGCAAAATGCTCCATGTACCCAACACACACATGTGCATGGATAGATTTCTTTCAAAGATTTTTTTTTTGTCATTTTCGCCTTTATTTGACAGATGAGTAGAAATGGGGGCGAGAGAAAGGTATGACAGGCACCAAAGGTCCCAGGCTGGAATCAGCATTATACACGGTTATCTGACATGTAGAAACGTAGCCCGGAGGAGGTGATAACTTTACATGGGATGATTTAAGGCTTGTAGTTGCCATCTTTATTGGAGAGATGTTATTGTAGCTTAGCGTTTACAGTCTATTTGCTTCACACTTAAATACAACACCAGTCAAATAGATTGAACTCTTTTTATTGAATTTGAGGAAATGTAATCATTTTTGGACACGGAAAAGATTTGAGTCTCAGGCATTTTGTGAATCCTACACAACACTGAGATGTACATGTGATTGTTTCAAGGATCTTGGGAGGGGGGGGACATCAGGTTGCTTAAATAGCCTTGGCCAGACCCACCATGTTCTGGGCTCTGTTGAAGATGGAGTAGTACTGTCTGATGAAGACGTCGCCCAGGATCCACAGGCTGTCTCCTCCGTTGCCGAAGCCGGTACGGCAGCCATAGTACTGAGACTGTGGGAGGGGATTTAGAAGAAGAGTTTCAGGTGGAAGGGAAGTACAGTGAGGTGAGAAAATACTACGTGTGGCAGGTGAGCAGAGAGACTTACCTGACGAACGTAAGCAGAGCCTGGGATGGTGAATTCCTGTCCGTGGATGTGGAAGGTCACATCTGGCATCTGGGCAATGTTGTTACAGTTGACCATGTACTGCAGATGGAGAGAGAGAAGACAGTGAAAGGGAAAGGATTAAAAAGAGTATTAAAGTGTGGTTCTACAGGTGCTTTCAGGTAAGTTTTATGTATTTATTTGGCACTTACGTCTCCGTTCTGGCTGGAAGCTCCAATCATAGTATTGATGTTGCTGATGCTGCTCTGAGGTCCAACAATCAGAGACGTGCCAGTGTCCACGATAGCCTGGCAACCGCCATTGCAAGCCACAACCTGACCATTGACAGTGACGCTGAACGGAATACACAGTACAGCTTGCATCAAACAGATATCCAACACTTTGCCAACAACATCCCGTTGCTTTGGATACATTTCGGGGGACTTGTGATGCTGTATTTGTGGCTTCACCTGTCCACTGTGATCTGCCAGTACAGCTCATTGGAGAGGGGGATCCAGGAGATGGGACCATCGTAGTGGTTGGAGTCAACACCACCGAAGGTCACCACACTGCCTTGCTGAGTGTCACTACGGAGGAAAGCGAGAACTTACTGAAAAACTCTCTAGAAATCCCTTGCTATTACAGTATTAGTAGAAGTAGTTCTCTGGCCAGGATACTGCAAAGTTCCTTACGAGCTCAGGTACACAGAGAAGAGGTCCTGGTTGACCAGGCCCTCATTCATCATGTTGTCGAAGACGGGTGTAGCGCCGGAGGCAGACAGGCGTGGGTATGCCAGGCCCAGGATACCGTCAGCGCGCATGTACTGCATGAAGGGAGCCTCAGTCTCGCTCATGCCGAAGATCTGGTTCTGCACAGCGAGCCCGCCCACCTAACGACAAAGACAGTACAGGGATTCAAAATGATATTTAAGGGAATGTTAAGCAACAATAAATCTGACACAGTAACAGAAACTGGTTTACCTTTATACATGTAACATGTTGAGACAAGACAATAAACAGTTTGTAGGAACTGTGAGTCATCATTCATTCACCAGGTCATTGAGCTACTGTGTGCGTTTACTTCTCACCGTGACGGTGTCGTATCCGAGGAAGCCGGTCATGCTGCCGGTACCGTATTGGATTTTGAGGGAACCGCCGTTGTGTTTGTAGCTGCTGCTTGTGCCAGGGTTGAACTTGTCATGGTTGTCTAGGAAGGTACAGAAAAAAAACTAATGAATGTTGCTGTTATTATTTATTTATTATCATAGAGTCTAAAGCAAAGTATGCAAACGGTCAGAGAATATGAACCTTTGGTTTCATTGTTTTAGACACTGGAGCAGCTAATGAGACGCTGTGTGAGGACCTCTGATGTGGCCTTAAAGGTTCACAAGGCCTCAGATATTTACATTTAAATGTATTAGATAGGGACGGTGCAACTAAACATTGTCCATCGTTATAATTAGGCACCAATCCTACCTGTAACCCCAACTGTGACCCCAACCCTCCTAATCTTTAGGGTCTGCATTCCCTGCAGAGCCTGACTTGCCTTCTCTACAGCCTTTCATTATCTCAGCTTCTTCTCTCCTTGACCAACAGTTCGCCAGAACCCTAAATATTCTTACTCTTGACGCCTGATCTCAACCACACTCGCCACTAAAACTTCATGATATGAGATCACTCTATCCTCACTCCTGGGATTCATCCTTCATTCATCATCCTGAATGGACACCTTGCTCCCTCAGGGACCTTGTGGTCAGCTGACAGGCCTCAGCCTCTTGTGTGATCCTGTGTTAACTCTCATAGATGTCAGTCAAGGTGATGCATTGATAGTTGTACATACTGCAGGCGGGACTGCTGCAGTAGACGGAGGGCACCCACAGGTTGGATGAGCCGGTGTCAAACACGACCTTGAAGGACTGAGGAGGACTTCCAATGGAGATGACTCCATAATAAGCCAGCTGGGGATGAACAGGAGACAATGGGATTATTTGTGACGAAAACGAGTCATTTGTCAGAGTTCATGTGTTTGAGCTTTAGCAGCTGTTACTCACATCAGCATCGTTGGTCATGGCCTCGTCGCCCACGGCAAAGCGCTCGTCGAACTTGGCCATGGGGTTGTACGGGTACTTGAGTCTGTACTGCTCCCACAGACCCTGCTCCTCCAGGTTCTCCCTGGCTGTCTTAGTCTTCTCCAGAGGGACCCTAGGATTCACCAAAGGGAGCAACTTAAAACATGTTGTTTGTCAGACGGTTACTGACCTGACATTTACCCTTCTCGGTACACGTGTTTGAGGAAACATGACGGAGACATTATTCTCACTTAGCTGCCTTTCATATTAACTTTTGAGCCCAGTACGAAGGAAGGCCTGAAATCTGCTAATTCAAACATCACATGTCTGCAGTTATTTCAGGGTGCTAAAGAAGTTAAGTAATTTATTTTTCAAAGCGTCATGCACCAAAAGGTGGCCAGCCCACAAACAGTATCAATAACATAATGAGTGTGAAAGAACCAATACAAACCGCCTCCATGCATGTCAAACAAAGTCAAACAATGTCAAAGCAAATATGAACACAATCCGTCTCCTTAAACGTTACAGCTTTAAAACTTAACGTGGGCACATCTGAGGCACAGTCTAAACACATCAAACATAAAGCACCCTGTATATATATATATATATATATATATATATATATATATATATATATAGACATATAGAGAAAATCTCTCTGGTAAGTCTGTTTTTTGGGATCCTGTCACTCTGTTTCCATATTTCACTTGACTCCCATCCCATGTCACCACATCCTGCACGTCTGTAGGTAAACTAAGCGTTAGACCCGGTGCAGGAACATGTTTGAACGCTCAGCTGGACTTACTGGATCAGGCACTCAGACAGTGCCACCATGGCACACGCAACAAAGACCCACTTCATGTTCTCGGCTCTGCTATCAACTGTGTAAGAACATTAACTTCAGTTAAGCAGATCACGTCACAGAAGCATCGAATCTGAATCACTGCAACAGTAAAACAGTAGAGCGATGAACCCTGCAGTGTACTCACCTGAAGACTCCGAAAGTGCCCACAGACAGCTTTGCATCCTCTTATATACAGGTGGTCTGACATTTAACCGTTAAACAAGGATAAGGCAACGCACACACGAGTGATTAGTAAAGATAAGTAATGGAAAAAGTCATCGTTGACCTCAACACAATGTCAATTATAAGATTAAAGGAAAGAATGCAAACTTTCGGAGAAAGATTGCACAACTGCAGTACGGTATAATGTACGTTGATGTTGACGAAGGTTCACGACGCCAAGTCAAAGCTCATGAAGCTCATTGATTTGAAGTGTTGATCTCTGTTAATGATTCAGTTTTGTGTGTATTTTGTTTTTATTTGATGCTTTTTATACTTATTTCCTGTATTATATTACTCTAATATTTAACTGTATTCTTTGTTTTAAATGTCTTTTCTTTTGTGTATTGTGTATTTTTGTGTATATTATATTATGAGCAATCAAATCCAAACACATTATCAATATTAAACACTTTCTCTCGTACATTAAAGTCAAACTTTTATTTTGAAGTGACCTCAGCATGTGATGCTCAGTAATAAGTGTGTTGCTGCTCGTTATCGTGTGTTTACTCTCATATCAAGGTCTTTTCTTTCAGTCAGATAATACTACCAATCACTGCTGATCAAATATTCATTCAGCAGCGTGTCAACTAAACACATTATTAAAACACAAGTGGACACAGTGTTCTAAATCTAATGTTTGAAGAAACACGCCCACTTTCAGATGATGTCTTTATTCGCAGAGTGAAATATCCTCTTACAAAAGTATATAACTGTTTGATTTGTACAAATATTACATCCTTCCTCCTCTTTTCTCTCTTATTCACTCACAGAATAAGAACCTGGTTTACTCCCAACTGCCCTCGTGTGTTTGATCAACAGGCTTTTAGTCTTGAATAGTAACTGCGGTTTGAACAATGAATTGCACATCCATTATTTACCGTGCAGGTGCACGCTGTGGAGTTCATTAGTTTGTAGCAAAGGAAAGTCCCAGAACTCATAATCTAAATAAGGCCAGAAGGAGAAGTTAGTTTAATGGATTTATTTATTATAAATGTCTTATGTATGCAGTATGCTAGAATCTCATTTTCTCTGTGCAATAGTTAGTGACACATTCAAAATTGGACATTTTATTATTCCTGCTCAAAGCCTCCAGGTTGTTGTTCATTGGAAGATTTTACAAAAACCTCATTAGTAGCGAATGAAGATCAGTTTTGTCAATATGTTAAAAGGTAGTGATTTAGAGTTGCAGTTCCTTGAAGTTGTGGGCCAGGATGGTCAAAATCAAAGCAGCATAGTCCAAGATATCCTGACTTGTAGTATTGATAAATTGATAAATGTCAGTACCTCTGATACAAACATCTGTTATTATGGGAGGAGAACGTGCATCATAGATTAAATGTTTCCTGAAGAGCACCTGTTAGCAAACTATATGAATCCATCAAACCAGTGTTGCATAATGTTGCGCCAAAGAAGCAACAAATACAGTCCAGCTCTCTGTAGCTGCACAGGGATCCATTCAGATCCACATCCATCAGTTCATCAGTGAACACAAGGTCAGTCTTGTTCAGTCCAAGCCTTCCTCTTCTTGGGGACTCCTTCATTTATTTGCTGTCTTGCCCCTTCTTCACTCCTGGGTCTGGTGTTAGTGAATGCTAAATATTCTCCTCCATTGCCGCATGGAGCAACTCCACCTTGGCTGTGGAAAGCCCTCTGAGCTGCATCAGCTGAATGAGAGGTCCCAGAATGCCAAGCTCTTCTCCTGGGGAACCTGCCATATCCAGGAGAACCTTCAGGACTCAAAGCACAGATTCCAGATGCAAGCTTGGCTGCTTCAGAAGTACGGTTGTTGCTTGATGCGTGAGGCTGGAATGGTACCGATTGAGACTCAGAGTAGGATCTACGTGTACGGGGAATTCTGCAGAGCGATGCAGCGGAGGAGCGAAGTGTGGAGGGAGTGAAAGAGAACGAGGATGGGAGGGAGACTCGTGGTTTGGGGTGAAGAAGACCGGTCTTCCTGTGTCTCACTTCTCTCACGGTTTCCTTTCCTTCTCCCGTCAGTTCCTTTGCCTTCGCCGACTCTTCTGCACCTTGATCCTCGTTACTGATCCACTTATCCCTCCTCCTTCTCTGAGCTTCTTCTAATTCCATTTCCAGGTTGTGAACATCCTCAGTTATCTGATTGACCTGATCAAAACGACACAGCAGTGCACTGACGCAGGGCTGCAGGCGGTCCAGGTAGGGCTGGACGTCAAACCCAGCCTCAGACACCGACGAGTCCTCAGACCTCATAGAGAGAGCGGAGGACAGGGGACGGGGGGATGGAAATGAGGAGGACAGGGAAGGAGAGCGGGAAGACGGGAGGGTGGAAGACAGGGTGGAGAGACAGGACTCCTGTGAGGACCTGGAAGGAGGGATCTCCATACCTTCAAACTTTACCCTGTGCCTGAACTGGAAATAAAATAAATGTGTGGAATCAGAAACATGAAGTGACTGTGGACGTGTTGCACCACAACCAATGTAATCCCACCTCTTTAGCTTTGGAGAGTCCCATCCACAGTTTGAGTCTCTTGATGAAGAACTCCACCATCTCATAGTCCTGGGGTTCAATGGTTGGACGGTACAGCTCAGCCTGCTCGGCCCTGAAGGACACAGCAAATAGAAACCCAATATTATATATACCTTCTCTAGTATCAATCAAACTCAATTCAGCGTGTTCATTGGTTAAATTACGATCACACATCTGACTTTAGTCCTTAAACCTTCTGGTGATCCCCTGATGTTTCCTCTGGCGCCTCCTTGAGGTTGACCTTTGTGGATTTGATTGAAATGTCTGGATAGATTGCACAAGTACAGCCTCACAGAACCTTTATTAACATCTAGCTGTAACTGAATCCGAAACGTTTTTAATATGTGTTCATGTTGATCAGCTCTTGTGTGTCTCAGGCTCTGCCAGGGTTTGAGGTCATTATCCACACAACCACACTACCAGTAATATTGTGCCTGGTACCTGTATGCAAGGATGAGAACAGCTCCACAGAGTCTGGCCAGGAGGCAAACACCTCCCCCCACCAGCAGCAGCCCATAGAGGGGGCCCAGGACCGGGTGGACCCTGCAGAGTCTTTGCAGAGCCATCCGGCCACGCAGCATGGACAGCACCGACACACTGCTCTGCTGTACTGACAGGAAACCTTCCACTGAACGGGAGAAGAGCTGAAACAAACACGGAAAGATGTCAAAGCACATTTCTTCTTTTGTTATTATCGATTCAGCTGAACTCTTCTTCTACCGTGTTTCCGAGGTGAGTGCAGAGCAGCAGCAGCAACAGCAGCAGGACGGTCAGAGCCCACAGCTCGCTCCGGGCTCTCTGCAGCACTCTGCCCAACGCCACCCACCTCCGCACAAACCTCAAGGTTCCCAGCAGCTGGAAACACACAGCAATGGAAATGAGTAGACGTTTTAATAGAGCGGGGGAAACCAGTGCACCGGTTGTATAACGATGAAGCAGCGCTCTCATTCACCTTCAGAACGAGCAGAGTGAGCAGGACAGCCGCGCACTGAGAGCTCCTCTGCACCAGGAGGGCGGCACTGAAGAAGTCGATGAAGCCGTCCGGTTGGGATCGCAGCTAAATGACACATTACTTTAATGTCATCAAAGCAACACATAGAGCATTTGAACTGTCTTTTTCTTTGACATTATAATGAATGATGGTATGTTCATGTAGCTATAACTGCCACCAACGGCCTGTTAAAGGTGCATTGAAGGTAATCTCTCTTAAAGGGATACTTCACCCCCAAAATGATCATCAGTATAATCTATTACTCGAAAGCATCAAGAAAGTCTTGTTGAATTTAAGTAAATGTGGCGACTCGGATCCTCACAGACGAGTCGCACGCCTGTGGAAACGTGAGTTTATGTGAAAGTGTTCTAAGATATTTAGCAAAAACTGGATAAATGAGACTTTATTATACTGCACAAGTTATAGTTTATAAACAGATGTTTTGTTATAGCTGTGCTGTAAACGCGGCTCCATTTACTTCAAATCATCAAGACTTCCCTCAGTGTTTTGGAGGCCGGAGAGAAACAGTAAGTTTTCTTCAAGAATAAAAAGGAAACACGGGAGAATGATTGCTACACAAACGGTCATTTTATGGGTGAACTACTTTAAAAGTTCTCCGTTTTCATTTCTTACCTTGGAAACACAGCAAATGGCCTGGGACAGGAAGCAGAGCTGCAGGATAGCCGTTGCCAAGGACAACAAGGCCAGAAGAATCTGGAAGCAGTTTCTACGCAGATACTGAGCACGCTCAGTAGCCACACACCACAGCTCCCCCAACAAGATGAGGAGAGCAGAGATGAGAAGAAGCACCTGCAGTGTGAGCAGTATCACAACACATGATGTTTGAATCCTTCACTTAAGAACGTGAAACATGCCTAATACTTCATCTTTATGTATTTCAGGTGTTTGTTTTACCGTAAGAGCCACCTGCAGGTCCAGTCCGGAGACGGGTGAAGGGAGGAGGAGTGCATGGATGGAGAGAAACGAGGCGACTCTCTGTGTCTGAGCACACTCTAGTTGGATGGACACACACACAAACAGACCAGACTCTCTGTGGTAGTGTGTGAAGTCCACAACGAGAGTTTTAAAGCTGGGAGGAATTAAAGAAGAGCAATTAGGAAACATCAAATCAATATTTGTAAAACTTGAATTTAGAGGGTTAGGGTTAGGGTTAGGGTTAGGGTTAGCTTCTTAATGAAAGTGGTAATGTTTAGTATTTAATATATATTCCACCTGTCTCTAATGGTGTTGATTTCATCAGGACACTGGAGGGTTAAGTACTCCCCTTGCTCACCTCGCTATCACTAATCCACTTACTGATTCTTGCTCCAGTCTGCCATGTGCAAGTCAGCTATGAGCTGGTGTGTCGTTACGCTGCTGTTTCCCAGAAAGACACTCGCCAGAGGACCGAGAGTGTGTGTGTGCTGCAGCCGCGCTGATCCGACCAGGCGCAGAGTCGGGTTTTGGTGCAGGTGTGGCACCAAGGTATGGTTGAGCCACCGCTCTGCGTCTGCCCAGCTGGAGGAAGAGAGAATGGACAGACACTTTGTCAGGGTTGTCCCAACGTTCAAGCTTCTTTTACTCTCTTTCATCTTGTAGACACAACACACAACACACAACACACAAAGACCAGTAATAATAATAATAATAATGTGTCCAGTGGAACAGGCAGAGTCCAGTCTTCATTTTTCTCCCCATCACATTCAGTCTGGTGTCGTGCTTGGACAGTAACCAGCTGTTGCCCTTACTCTCGGAGGGAGGTGAGGTTGGGGACCCCCCGGGGTGCAGTGTGCAGATGCCGTCTGACAGCGGAGTGCAGCAGCCTGCCCGGCCTCTGCTCTACGCCGTCCTGGTAGTTCACCATCAGCACCAGCAACAGAAACAACAGCTGGCACACGCAGTGCTGCAGAGAAGGTGCAGAGGATCGTTCACAGAAAGATGCTTCTAGAGACAAATTGCCACAAAGTGTTAAAGTGATGTCTCACCCTCATGAGTGATCGCAGAGCTCGGACTTTGCGCGCCTCCTCTTTAGCCTGGAGCAGCCCGTAGCCACATGGTGGCCGTACCTTCCCACCGTGCTCTCCGAATGCCCTCACCACGGTGCTCTGCTGAGCCAGCTGGTCCTCCACCTCTGGATCCACAGGCCTCCACAGGGCTGTGTAGACAAAGGCCTGCACACACACCTGAGCAGGGGAAAGACACGCAAATGAAAGGAACTATCCACCAAAGATCTAAGAGTTCATTAGAAGACGTTTGAACTCACCTTGAGAGGTTCCAGCAGCAGAGCAGAGGCGAGGAAGGCAGAGAGAGCAGATACCAGACACATGAGGACCGCCGATCTGGACAAGAAGCTGCCGTAGAGTCCGACCACAGCCAGGCACGCTCCGAGCAGCGCGGCCACCAAGGGGTAGATCACACACAGTGCCCAGGGGGGGAGCAGCCAGCTGGGCTGACCTCGAGCCACGCCTGGAATGGAGGAAGTGAGGTGTGAATGAAAAGATAACATTTGGTGTTTTCTTTATATCTTACTCTAGTACAGGGACTCACAACCCTGAATGTACCTGGGGAACACATGGAGAAATGATCTTTTAGTTTACAATACAGAGGTGGAGCATCACAGGGCTGTGGCTCCACAGTCGTACCTATGCGTGTGGTGGAGGAGGAGCGCGTGGAGTCGGGAGACGGGCTCGGCAGGAAGGTGCTGGCCACCGAGTCTACAGAGAGCACGGAGGGACATTTGTAGAGTCCTGCACCGTGCAGGGTGGGACACTGTGGACCTGGCTTGTGGATCTCTGCACCGAACAGAAACTTCTCCTCACTCTGATCCGACCAGCTGCTGCAGGACGTGCTGCGGCTTCAAAGCACAACATCACAGTCATAAATGTGCTCAGCGACACGCAGCTGCATGAAATGAGCGACTCACACATCCTCACGTGGTTGAGAGGGAGGTGATGGTCCTCGGGGAGTCCCACCCGCTGTCTGAGTTGCTGTTAATTGCATCTGTGTCGTCTGCTGCTGCTGCTATAGACATCAGCAGATCCTCCTCTGGCGTCAAGGACAGAAACACAATCAGACTATCTGCACATGTATTTCTAAGTATTCCCCCGACTCATGTTATCAGCTACAATGGGGGGATTTTGGGGGAAGTGCTGTAATTTCCTTTTTAAGCAGTGTACATTCTCAAACCTGCCCGCACACACTTCTGCTTGAGGGGATGAAACCTCACAATACTCGCTTTGACGCTGATACATGATGAATTAAGATTATTCTCATCATTATTCAAACAGTTTCTCACCAGACAGAGTCAGAAGTGTCCTCAGATTGTGGTTATGAACTTGCACTAGGTTGGTTTTGATGATGGAGACCTTTGTATCTAGTGCAGCAGGGGATTGGTGAGAACTGGGAAAGTCTTTTGAAATGGAATATATGCAACGGGGAGCAGAAGGTGAAGCCAGGCGCAGCTGCATCAGGGCCTTTTTTCTCCTCAGCTGGCGCATCGAGCCCGGAGCAGGTGAAGCCTTGCATGGGACGGGGGCTGGGCTCGTCTTGGTGAAGCACTGGCCTGCCGGTAGATTGAGGAGGCTGTCGCAGGATGGCCATGTCCCGATGACCTCCTCTTGACATGCTCCGTCTTTTTGGGGCGCCAAACCAGACGCTGCCCAAAAGTCCAGAATACTGGAGTCAAACGCCTTGCTGTCCAGTAACTACAGGAAGCAGAAGAACACTTAAGGAGACAGGAGGAGAAGAGCAAGTCTGTGTGTGTGTGTGTGTGTGTGTGTGTGTGTGTGTGTGTGTGTGTGTGTGTGTGTGTGTGTGTGTGTGTGTGTGTGTGTGTGTGTGCTCACAGATGAAGGACTGTCCCGCACTGGGCCAGAGGAGTCTGGCAGAGATAGGAAGGAAGGGCCGGAGAGATCCGATTGGCCGAGGTAGACGTCCATCTCCACAGAGTGACAAACGGGAGAAGGAGGAAGTGACATGTCTACAGTTACCTGGGTACAGTGTGTGTGTGTGTGTGTGTGTGTGTGTGTGTGTGTGTGTGTGTGTGTGTGTGTGTGTGAGGGGGGGGGGGGGATAGAGAGAGTCATTTCATTAGATGACATTTATTACATCAATACCTCAACAGGTAATAACAAATGTAAAGTGTGTGTGCATGTGCGTGTGTGTGTGTGTGTGTGTGTGTGTGTGTGTGTGTGTGTGTGTGTGTGTGTGTGTGACACACACACACACACACACACGCACACACACACACACACACACACACACACACACACACACACTGCAGCCTGAGCTTTGCAGTGTACACTCAGATAAAACCCTCTCGTTGTTTGTTCACTGAGATAAGTGTGTGTGTTCAACACATCGCTGTAACGACCTCTAATTAGCAGCGTGGCGGGTCATCAGGGTCACAAGAGGACAGAAGGTACCATGACGATGCAGGAGATGTGTTAAGTTACCTGGCTGTGAGTCTTTTTGAACAGGAAACAGAGGAAACACTGGAGAGGAAACACCAGTACTGCAACAGTCATCCCCACGGCAACCGCCTCCATGTTAACCAGCAGCCGGGCGGACACCGGTCCACTGGAGCAAAGGGGCAGACATCATCCGCTCAGAATATAGCTTTGTGATGATGGACACAAGGACATAATGTCCCTTTGAAAGAGCCACAACATTATAAAACGTTGTATTAGTGATAATACAGTAAGACATAAGTACTAAATCATTTGTTACATCCTGAACAACATAATATAAGAAGCTTACACAGCTGTAACTTTGGCGTGAGCTTGTTTTTTCTCTATTCTCTTTGCTCTTTAAACACTGTTTTCATTTGTATTTAAATGTCACAACGTGTTTTCTTTTGCACTTTGTCTTGATGCTTGTAAAGGTTTTTGTAAAGCACTTTGCCTTGTTGATGAAATGTTGCCTCACAATACTTTATGGCATTGAAGTGCTATTTATTGTATCAATGGTTAAATAATAACAACATAAGAATGAAAGAGTAGTCATGAACACGCTCTGTGGATATATATCCACCTATAAGCCGTCCTACCTGTGGCCCTTGGTGCCGACCCCCCCGTACCACAGAGCCCCCAGTGCCAGGTAGAGGTGCAGCATGAGGGCGCTGCACGTCACCCTCTGACCCCTGGTGAAACGGCTGTGGGCGGGGCGTTCCCATAGTGACAACCACAGGTGGTGCTCAACCATCCCAAACATCAGCTGGGAGGTGAAGACTCGGCGAAACTGAGAAAGCTCCTCTGGACCTGAGAGAGGAACAGTCGCAGGACTTAGTTAGCAGCAAACATGATGTACATGAGCTGCTCAGGTGAAAGTGTTTGAGCTCACAGGAGGCGAGAACTTCCTTCTCCACAGAGCCGTCCTTCAGGTTCTCCACAGAGAGCCAGTCCTGCAGCAGGAAGAAGAACATGTGGTCTGTCTGAGGGTCCCAAACCACCACGTGCTGCACGTACCAGGACGGGTCCAGACCTGCAGGTACATACAGAGACACTGAGCGAGATTCAACTCTTCCTGGTTTGAGAGGGAGACATTATAGGCAAAAGATCACCAATTTTTTTTCTGCAGTTTCCACATACCGGTGTTATCATGCCAGATTCTAATCTTCCAAACTTCTCCCAGGTCGTCATCTGTCTCCAGGTGAAACTGGTCCAGGCTGCCGCGCTGAAAAGCTCCGTCCCTCTGCAGATGGCGAGAGCCGCTCTTGTTTACTCCGTACAGACTGATGCCAACGTGTGCCGTGGTGCCTGATGGGTGCATTCATCATTATATATAGCTTTAGATTTCATAGACTCACACGTGACAATGCTTTTATGTTTTGTCTTTCATTCGACTCGTCCCTGGCTGACCTGCTCCTCGCCTGCAGCCGGTCTTCACCAGCGCTCTGTAGTGGTACAGCCCCGGCCGGCCACACAGAGGCACCTGGCTCAGCCTCCAGCTGTCCAAGTGATCCAGTTTATGGGCGATGAGCCCCACCAGCAGGTGAATTAGAACCAGGACAGCACACACAATCCCCACCACCATGTTGCGCACGGGGCCGCCCGGCTGCGCAGAGAAGGACGATGGAGGGAGAGACAGAAGAGCCTGTTGGTCACTGTTGTCTTCCTGACTTTGCATTTGGGGAACAGATTAGCTGTATTTGTTTTAAAATACATGCAACAGCTATAACACAATCTGAGAGACTGCAAAGCCTCTTCTACTATGTACTTTAGGGATACATGGGAGAGGGAAATTACAATGACAGAATGTCTCAGCATGTGCGAAGCTTAACACACCGACAGATTCAAGGACATGGAGGGAGATCGTGGGGGAAACCTGCTACTTCATTACACCTAAAGTCAAGATGAAACAAGTTCATGCACGTCAATAATGTTAGCGGGTGTGTGGTCTTAGAGAGACAAACTACACGTATCTTTAGGGAATATAATAAATTACACTCATTTTAGGACAGTGTGCATGTTTTGGGTATTTTGGGCCAATAGCAAGACATGGGTATAAGACTGAATCTATCACCATTGATTTAGTTAAAAAGTCAACATACACAATACTTTTGGTTGAATGCACAAAGTAAAATTCAGTAAATATTAAAGTAAGAAAGTGCTTTGTGTTCTCACGTACCGGTGGCAGCAGAACAACAGCCCCAGGATGAACAAACAAACTGGCCCCAAACATGGTGAGGTGCTGCGTGAGGCAGCGCGCTGCGTGGAGCGTGCTGCCCTCCAGTGGCTGCAGACCCTCACTGCTCCAACGCCGCTCCTTCACACTGAAGTACTGGCACACAGAGCTGAACACACACACTGACGCACGGACGGGCCCTCCGTCCGCCAGAGACGAGGTCAGGTGGACAGAGAGAGGCTTGTCTGTCCCGTCCAAACTGTGGTGGAAGACATGTCGGTCATGTCCTTTAGTCACTGAAGGAGTGATCGTACGATGAGTTACAGAAAAGAGGAAAGACTCACAGTGGAGACAGAAAGACGGTTTCCTCTGTGGAGGCGGTCGCAGCAGAGAGACTGAGAGTCCACCGTCTCACGAGGGAATCATGGGATGCATTAGTCCCTGGCACTGCAGCGCTCACTTCTATCTTGACATGTCCCAGACTCACTGGAGTAGCTCCTAGATATGCATAATGCAGTTTGAAAGCAGCCTTTGGGATGAATAATTCATGCACAAACTCACAGATATACAGTAAGGTACATTTATAATTATGAAGGCCCTGCATGATCGACCTTAATGAAAGCTCAACGTCAGATATCTTCAGACATCCTGACATGAAGTCGACCTGTACACTAACATCTTCAAACTGTATTCTTATGTTTGTATTCCTGATGAATACACGTTAAAGCCACAATGTGTCTGACTGTGAACATGTCTGACTTTCTCTCTCCTCCAGTCCAGTACAGTTCCACAAACTAAAACTGAAATCAAAGTCAAAGTGAAAACAATGGGACAATGTGAAAGGGTCGCGCAGCTTCCCTCGCTTTACAAAGATCTGTAATGACTTCCAGCTCATTGTTTCCTGTTGTGTTCACTCTCTCCGCTCTCACAGCATCAGGTTTCAGCCGCTGCTCAGGTGAACACAGAGAAGCATTTAGCAGCTAAAGAACAAGATATCTTCCTCAGAGGTTGACCCCAAAAACAGCGTTAAAGAAGAGCGAGCAGGCCATCAGACATTCTGACCATCGGGGCTTTAAATAGATCAAATGCAGCTTAGCAGCCATCAGAAGTAGGTCCACAGGTGCAAAGTAATACAAACAAAGGCATTCATTGGTCTTTCTGGTTATAAGATGTACTGTACCTGGGTCCAGGCTGAAGTTGAAGGAGATGTATAAACCTGCGTTTTCATCCAGTCCGTCCACGGCTTTGACTGTGAGGTTCAGCCTCCCCTCAGTGGGGAGCGTCACAGGAAGACATGTCCCAGCTGCCCTCCCTCCTGCACCCCCATCATCCCGTTCCACAGGGTGCCTGTTGGGCAGGGTGACCCGTATGGCCTGTTCGGGGTCCAGATCCTCGATGAGTATGGGCCGGCCCTGCGGCGTGCTGAGCTCCATGGCAACCAGAGAGGTGGAAATGGGAGGGTCGGCTGCGGTCAGCAAAGGGTTGGACCCTGCATCCAAACCAAACAGGACCTGCACCACCTCCGACTTCTGACTCCTCAGGTGAGCAGTCAGGGAGGCGGGGATGTGAAAGTGACATCGGTCAGCTGCTGGTGACTGAGAGGGGAGTGGAGTGCATAGCAGGTGGGAGGGGTCTCCATGGAAACCCACTGTGTTGATGTAATCGGTGGAGAGCGAGAGAGGCGCCTCGCCATGAACGCGTGAGTGCATCAGGGAGCGCATTAGGGCCCCTGCGTGACGCAGCGCTGACAGGGAGATTGTGGACGCTGCCTGCAGAGTGCCGGAGGGCGCCGGGTCAGAACCGACAGACTCACACACAGCAGCCAGAGTGCTGCCTGCAAACAAAGAACACACACATATTCACCAATTTGATAACTTCAGCGGGAGCTCACGACGGTTTCATGCAGGAAACGTTGGTCGACCAGCACCGATGATGTTCAGGATGTTCCTTCCTGCTTCCACAGCTGACAAAACACCAGAACTCATCTGCTCATCCATGACATGGATCATCTTCCCCACAGCTTCCAGAACCTTCTCCTGGCACTTCTCACTTATCAGTTCACTCGGAACAGCCTGGAGAAATCAGAGGAAATGTTTATAAGTGGTATTATTGTTTGTGTTTTCCCCAGAGCATACTGCTCGCCACACACAATAATGGCGACTTATTCAGACTATCAGGGAAAAATCAAGAAATATATTCAAGTATCTTATAATAGCTGCAACCAACCAGCACTAAGCTTTATTAAAATAAATGCGCAATGACATCACCAATATGCAAATGAGCACATGAGGTCGTTGACTTTGAGCCAGTGCTCGCTAATTTAATTGGAATAGAGTTGGCGACAGTGCACAGGACTCACTGCATGTGGCTTTCTTTGGCTTTGTGCCGTAAATTGAGCGTTCATTTCCCAAACAGATCGTACCCAGACAGAATTAGTGAAAGTGAGGCTTATAGAGAAGCAATCTAAATGCTAATGGTCTCATTATTCTACAGCCATTACATTGTGCAATCAACATTTACTACTTAGTGATAAGTTAAAGCAAATATGTGTCTATTGCCACTTTAATGCTTGAAAGTTTGAAAAAGAGGGAACATTTTGACAAGTATGACGTTATGACTTTTTGGTCTTTGTGTGTCTGTGTTTGCGTGAAACACTGAGAATGTTCTCAATGGATTTAAAATCTTTCTATGTTTGCCTTCCTGCAGCTGTCTCATGAAGCACTTCCAATATTACTGATGACTTGTTAAATGTTTTGGACTGAGACTGACGAGGAAACAAACGGTGATGACTTACGGTAGAGAGGGACAACGCTGAGCTGATCTGATCAACACTCAGCAGGGAGGACACGGCGAGAGAGGCCAGGGCCTGGGTCACGTTTTCACGGATCTCCCTTCTGTCCATGAGCGGGATGTCAGTCTGTCCAGAGTCCATCTGTGGACAGACGGGGGAAACTCATGTCACTCACTCACCTCACTTTGGAGATTCTCACATCCACTATGATCATCATCAGTTGTCATTTCATGCACTTGATGCTGACACACGACCTGATTCAGCTGGCTGCTGAGGGCGATGGAATAAGGGATGATCTCTTGAGGGTTGCCATGTTGGACTAAAGCCCACAACTCTGTCTGGCTCTTGTTTCTGAGCCACTGACTAGCAGCTGCGTCCTTTGGAGGAGTTTCAACCGTCAACATTCTGGAGAAATCAATCAGGAAGAGAGTTCACTAAAATACCACAAAGACATTTGGCATAATGTGAAATAACATAAATATTCTTTATTACCTTAGACTGAAAAATAAAGTATAGTGACATGATGCACATGACAACACACAGAATGAATGGGTTTATCTTTGGAGGCATCAACTCCTGGTAGTTTACCTGTTCAGAGCCATGACCTTTGACCCCAGATGGTCTTCTACCAGCAATGTAACTGTGATAACTGACAAGCTTTTTTCTAGCCCAGGACTTCCCATTGGAACCAGACTGCCATATGTTGAGCGAGTACCTCTAGGGAGAGAAATTAAGACATAAAAGATAAACAGTTTAAGTTTGTCGGGAAGTCATCTCTATAAACACATATAGAGGCTTTGATTGAATGCAGGTAAATAGTCTGTGGAGAGAAAAAGAGGACGATGTGCATTGTGTCGAAATACAATCTCTGATTTGTGAAACAATCCGGTCGTAATCTGGTAATTGGACTGTAAACAATGACAGGCGCATAGAAGATTTGGATATCTGCCATCTGGATATCTGGATAGGTTGAGGCCTGTATTCACCTGTACAGAGTGAGCAGGGGGCACACCATGCCGATGGGCTGGCAGGGTGCTACCTGGAAGGTATAGATCAGCTGAGAGGCCCTGCTTTCATCATCTTGCCACCCTAACAATACACAACAGATGTTAGCGAAACACAGTCCGATTGTTGAAGAAGTTCA
The DNA here is from genome assembly GCF_900634415.1 of Cottoperca gobio. Classification (NCBI taxonomy): domain Eukaryota; kingdom Metazoa; phylum Chordata; class Actinopteri; order Perciformes; family Bovichtidae; genus Cottoperca; species Cottoperca gobio. Next base: position 19,435,289 of record NC_041373.1, on the reverse strand, counting down.
CTTTTTAAACCAACAAGCTTGCAGTGATAAAGATATTGATTTAAAACACTTGTTACCTGAGCAGTTGTAGGTGACCACTGTCTCCAGCAGACGTATATCTGACTCTGGACTGAGATCACACAGGCCTCCGTGTGGGGGATTGTTAGGTAGTATCGTCAGGCTGGCGCTACCCCAACGCCCTCTGCCAGGTTGGGATACATTGAGAGCTAAAGTATAACTCTGGCCTGGCTGCAGGACACCTGAACGCACCACCAAGTTAGGAGAATGTCTCCCTGTAGATGTGGAGATCTCGTTAAGGTCAAAGGTCATGCCAGTCTGGTCCTCAGCACTCCATTTGTACTGTGAGAAGATGCATACGTGAACTTTAATAACACTGGATGTCTTATTGTCTGTGAATATTTCTATATTTCTTCCCTGCAAATAATAAACCCTTGTACTGTTCATGTATCTATGTAATTAAGCATTACTGCGATTGGATATAGATTAAACGGTCTAATCCCAAATGAGTTCTCTAAACAGATAAACACCACAATTAAAAAGATAAAGAATAAGTTTCCACTTTCCCTACCATTGCATTTCAAATGTTTTGTCACTATTTTAGAGAATATTTAGCATAAATTGTTTACATTTTATTTACTTAAAGAATGACTTTACATGTAAACTGGACGTTAGTGTCTGAATCATTACCTGAGTCTGGTCGTCACACTGTCCACATTGTCCCGAGAGGATGACGGGGGTGGTGTAACTAATGTGGTGAGAGGAGGACAGCACAGAGCAGGACACACAGTCCACAATCACAGGAAGCACAGGACCTTCAGACACAGTCACCTTAAAATAAGAGACAGAGGGATGTGTGAGGAGTGTCTGGATTCAATTTGTTGGTGAATCAATGATAACGTCCTCCATATTTGCCCAAGTCTCCAAAACTATTTATTTGCAAGAGATATATAAGAAGGATACAGTAAGCTGATGTTTTTATGTGATAAGACATGTTGTTGTGTAAGAATGGAGATTATGGGTGATACTCACTGTCTGGTTGACAATGGCAGGTCTCCTCCCTGCCTTGTGTACAGTAAGGGTGAAAACGTAGACTGTCCCTGGGTGCAGCTGAGTGCTGAGTACAGTCATTTTACTGCTGTTACTCCCATTGGGCTGCTTTACAAAATGAGTGGAGTTCTAAAAGAAAATACAAACGCCCAGGTGTTAGTATCACCTACATAGATCTCAAGAGAGGAGAGGACTTTGTCTTATCTTATCCTGTACTTCCAACTCTTTTAACTTCCAGCAATTATTATCATTTTCACTACACTAAGTTTGCTTTAACGTCAAGAGGCCTTTACCAATGTCATGAAGGTCCAGTTGTACTGCAGTGTATCATTCACGGCTGGCTCTATGTCCGGGTCTTCAGACTCTGATCCGTCCAGGACAAGGTCACTGAGGCTGGGCCACAGTCTGTGTGATCCTCCCTTGATGGCAGCTACCAGCTTTGAGTGGACCACGGTAATGCTGGTCTTTCGTTGGACAAGTAGAGGAGTTCCCTGGAGAGAAACGGTGAATACCAGGCAATACTGTCCCATGTCGAGAGTATGCTTCGGGAGTAAGAGAAAAGGTAAAGTTGCATCCACCTGACTTTTAAGAATCACTTTATTCCCAGATAATTCTAAATTGGTACAATCTGACTGTTTGAGTATATCCCATAGGTACGTGGCTTTGTAAGCAGAGCAGTTAATCTCCACACTGGCTTCAAAGAAACTTGTTCTAGACCTGAAGATGGTAGAATTGCTCTGGACGAGAGAAGCTTGAGGGCTGGAACACTTGGGCTCCTCCACCTCGATGTGTATCTGTGTGGACACACCGCTGACACTGTTGAGAACTTTGACCATAACACTGTATTTCCCAGGAATGTAATACGTATGACTGACTGTGCTTAAGTCTGTCACCAATCCTTCAGTGGAGTTTCCAAAGTCCCAGAGGTATCTGGGATTGCTCCCTCCATTCACTTTTGCAGAAAACCTGACAGCATGTCCAACAAATATTCTTTCTGAATGACAGACAAGCTTGACCTTCTTAACAGGCCACTGAACTGTGGCAGAGTCATTTATCGTCTTGGAGCATATTCCATTAGTGGCGAGTACACTAACAGACAGTGAACCACTTTTTGGTGGAGTAAAGATCACTTCTTTTCCCATGAGCCAGGTGGCCTCAGACTCCACCAAGTGAAATATCCAGGTGATGTTGACTGGAAGTCCAGTTTGAACTTCTGCCCTGAACTGGATTCCTTTGAGAGCCTCTAGAGCTTCAGAACAACAGTTCACAAGTCGCAAACCTTGAATATGCTCAGTGACCAGGATGCTGGAAGACACCTCAGCACTGCTGACCTGGTTCCAAGCTTTCACTGTAACTAGATGCGTCCCTGCAGGAAGGCTTGCTGTGGTGAACCGCCCTTCAAGAACACCCTGACTATGAATCCAGTCTTTGTTTCTAAATGTTATAGCAAAGCTTACGTTGCTTCCTTTGTAGAGTGTTGGAATAAAAGTAACTTGTTCCTCTGTGCAGAAAGAAGACTCGGAAATGTTCAGCATTAGACCTTCGATTGCATCCTCGACTGTAACAGTGTGTGAAACCATCTGCCAATTTATCCCATTGGAGACATTCAAAGACACCTGATAGGTGCCTGCACATGGAAAAGTGTAAATAACGGTCTGATTAGAAGCATTAAAAAGCATAACATCTCTAACTTCCCAGTTCCAGTCCAGATCACTACCCTTCCGAATAAGCCCATGGAGTTGAACGGCAGCACTTGTGTTGGTATAAAATGGAGGCCTCTTTCCTTCAATGTCAAAGTCCGCCTCTAAGACCTCCTCCTGAACATTAAACTCTTTTGTGACTTCGCAGTGGCTGAGGACATTCTGAACTGAAACTCTAACAAGACAATGACCAACACTTGTAAAAGTGTGGAGAAGAAAAGGTGAATGTGTCTGCAGAGGTGAAAGATCAGATTTTACAAACCAAAGGTACTCCAAGTCTGACCCAGTAACCACCGATACAGAGACATTCACAGATTTCCCTAATGCCACAATGTTTGATTGTGTTGTAATGTGTGCACCTGTTACAAGCTGTACTGCAACTAAAGACACAATGCTGGTGGTCTTACCCAACTTGTTAGAAGCTCTTAGCTGAACTGAAATCCCACCGGTAGTTTCCGCTGACATATGAAAAAGCTTTCCATCACCAGTAACTTGTCGGTTTATTCTGCTATGTGTAGCTAGCCAGTGATAAGTGACATTGGAGCCCTTGGTGATTGACCCAATAAACAGCAGTTCCTCTTGGGTTGGTACGTATTTCACGTTTGTCAGGCTCTGACATTCAATCCGAAGACCCTCTATTCTTTCAAAGACCTCTATTAAAATAGCTGCCTCCTTTCTACTCACCAAGTTCTGTGCTATAACCCTCACTTGATAAACTCCTGGTTCCAGGAAAGAAAATCTAAACTGATACGTTCCCTGTTTGTTTGAGGTGATACCATCCACAGACCAGTAGTAGTTGGTGCTACTGATAGCACTGCTAATTGCTGAGATGAGAGTTTCTTCTCCCACTACAGCATATGGCTGGTTGGTGTGAAGTGAAAGGTCTGAAATAGCAAGTAAAACATTTACTTTAAGGGTCACAGAATCACGGCTAACAGCATTAAATGCTGTGGCGGTGACTGTGAACTGACCCGTCGAGGTAAAGACATGTGACACATTTTTGTTCTGCTCCACCGAAGATCCATCTCCAAAGTCCCACAGCACTGACACATTGCTGCCAGTGCAAGTGGCAACCCAGAATGAGGCTAATGTATTGACTGTCAGTGTGCCACTTTGAGTATCATGCGCCACAGACAGCGTACTTACAGGGTGTTGAATGGTGATACTCGCTCTGGCTGTTTTGTTGCTGACATTGTTACTTGCTGTTACTGACACCTCTGCAACACCTTCATCGTTAAAGATATAACACTTTTGAGGATTTTCTGTCACAGCAATGAGACTAGAGGTGCTGTTAAACCACTTAAAGTGGTAACCTCTCATCTGTACAGGGGAAACCAACACACTGAAGCATATCTCTTCCCCAACTGCCACGACTTCCTGTGATGACTGAACTGTCATGTTGGTTATTTGCGCTATGACACAGATACTCGTATTAAACGATACGGTTGTAACAGAACTAAACACAGTTAAACTAATATGATAAATCCCTTGGCTTTGGAATGTGTGCATGGATGTAGACTGTCCCTTTACTACAGTTAGAGATGATCCATCTCCAAACAGCCAATGGAAAGTCAGAATGGATGTGTTCCCATTCAGCAGAGCGGTAAACTGAATGTCTCTTCCACTCATGATGCAGTCTGTAGGAAGAACTCCACTAACAGCCAACCTATAGACCTCTACATTGATAGACTGATGAGCTTGGCTGACAGAATTTGAGACAGTAACATCTACTGTATAGTTTCCCGGCAATTTATAGACGTGGGAGATGAAACCATCTGTTAGGTTTCCCTGCAGGGACCCATCACCAAAGTCAAAAACCCACATGAGACTTGTACCAGTGGCCACCGCAGCTCTGAAATCTGTAGCAGAGTTTAGTTCACTGGGTCCGTTGTAGCTGACCATTAATCCAGAGATTTTCTCCATAACTTCCACCATGAGCCAAGTGGTCAGGACCGCAAGGGTGTTGTTGGCACACACTGAGACGTTATAAACCCCTACAGATGCAAACGTGTGGTTGACTTTACGCTGGATGCCTTGGACAGCTTCAGAGCCGTCGCCAAAGTCCCATGTGTAGACGAGAGCGTTGGTGGAGGGCTCTGCAGAAGCTTCCAGAAGGAGAGTCTGTTTGACGAGGGGCACGGCAAGGGAAGAGGAAATGAGGAGGTGATGCAATTGAGGGCGGACACTTATCTTTATGGAGGCGTCAGTGCTGTCATATTGGTTGGAGACTTGGACATGGAGTGTGTAGTCATCTGCATGAAACAAACACACAGGAAAATACATACCAGTGTCATTCTTACCACCAAATCTCACCAAAATAAAGACACATTAAGCAGATTTTTAAGAACCTATAATTAATTGAAAGGACAAATAAAACTTGCACATAAGGAATACAGACCTAAGTCCAATATTCACTTCAATTTTCCTTTCGTGGTTTGGTCTGCACCAACTCCTTGGGGGAAATATTTGGCTGTATGGTTGTTAAATGCTCCACTATCTTCATTAGTTAGATGCTCAGTGATTGTGACTGTTCCTTATCGGTTACGCTGCAGACTGTAAAACCAAACCAATGACCTCAAAAATGCTTTGTAGAGCTGAGGGGAACTGTAAAGTTAGGTGATAGATCTCTGTGGGTTCATCACTATGAGTAACCCCTCTCACATTACGAATAATCATTTGATCCATTGTAAAAATGAAAATATTGATTAGTTCATATTTGATAGTTGTGTGTGTGTGTTTACCTGGGTTTGGATAAGTATAGTTCACCGAGTCCTGGACATAAAGTTGTTTCTCTCCTCTCTCCAAGAGCCCTTCCATGTTCTGACATAGAGAAGACTGTGTGTGGACCACCTCGCTACTGCCATCCCCGAAATCCCATCTACATGACATACATCAGACATACATGACACCAGAAGGAAACATTTCAAGTGGTAGTCTTCGTTTTAAAGTCAGGGATATAAAGAATGCCATCCCGAAGGATTTCTGACACCCCTACCTGAAGTTGACTGGTAGGGAGATGTCCACTTTGACCCTGAGAGTGTAGAGGTGTGTAGCATCCACAGATACGACCTCCCGGACTGACACAAACTCTGGCTCAGCCAGTGGGGTCATTTCATCAGCAGTCAGGAGGATTAGCTGGCTCTGGGAGCTCACACGGTTGGAAGCTGTCACCTAGCAGAGAGATAACAGGTTACTTCTTTTCTTTTCCAAAAAGAGCACAGCATGTAATGAAATGTAATTTATCGATAGAGACGACTCGATTATCTTACCCTGAGCTTATACTCAGCAGGTTTCTTGAACACTACACTGTAAGATTCTCCTTCATGGGCAAACTGCTCCAGGTTGTCAATCACCCATGTGAATATCACTGAGGAACCACTCTCCACTTTGGCTGTAAATGACTACAATGCAAAACACATAAAAAATATTAGAGAATATAGAACTAAGGTGACTTTTTGCACTTTTCACCACCATGGGGAAGCATGTTAGCGTGCTAACATTTGCTAAATATAACAAAGTTGAATGTCTTTTGGTTTTTAGGTATTTGGTCATAAACCAAAGTATTGGACATTTAGAAGTGTTAACCTATTTGACCTCACGTGAGCACAGAGAACATTTCCTATCATGTGAAGGCAGCTTTAGGATAAGTCATGAATGTCATTACCAAACGTTTTGCTAATCCTTCGAGAACAAGTGGATGTATTTTATATGACAAATAATATTTTCGAGATCCTGTATTCAAAAGGTGAAAACTACAGGGATTTCCCAAACCATTAGGATTCATCCTCTGTGACCATGAATGTCTGTCCAACTTCAAATGGCATCTGACTAATAGTTGTGAGATATTTCAGTCTGGAGCATAGTGATGGACTGACCATCTCTGGAGCCACGCTGCTCTAAATGATTTGGTCAAATAAGCAGAATGTGTATGTTGCATTCTCACCTGTGGAGTGTCTATGAGCATCCTCCGGCATCCATGTGGCTCAACACTGAGCCTTGTGACTGCCTCATAGCCACACACACTCACACTCACACTCTGAGAGCTTACTGCATCCATCACACTGATGTTCAGTGTTTGAACCCCGACTGAGGGCGACACCAAGGTCACAGAGGAGAACCAGGTATCGTAGGACTGTCTCTTACAGCCAGCCCAAGACTGAGCCACCTCTTCGGGGCAAGATGAACGGAAGGGGACCCCATTCTGGAGAACTGGGGCTGACCATGAGCTCCTGGCTTTCTCTCCAGACAGGACCTTTACAACGATAAGTGTTGGGACGTTGATTTGGATATGAATCTGGTTCTTTTCATCTGGCACAGGGTGTATGACGTTAAGCTCAAATGTAGATCTCAGACTCGGAGTAGGACCGGTCGTCAGGGCCCAAATATCTGGGGCTGTGGTTGTCTCTCTGTGGGTGAAGCCGAAGTTATCATCATGCTCGGTACCTTTGTGAAGATTGTCCATGTACAGCATCCTCAGATCACACACCACCCCGTCCACCCACTGGCCTCCTTGGGGCAGGGAAGTGAGGCCTCCCTCCCACCAGCCTCCCCACTCTGTTCTCCTAAGGGACATGTAACTCTGGCACCAGGGGGAGTTTAGAGAGGTTTCACTGTTCAGGCAATGTAGGAATGTTCCAGAGTCGCGAGTGTGTTGTATAGCCACAATGTCATCAGGGTACACCATGATCGCTCGATCTAGAAGAAGCAGCTGTTACCGAAATAAAACAGAAAATGTGTGAGGAATCTATTTTTGATATATTTTGTCTTCAAACATCATAGGTAAAATAATAGAGAGCTGCAGGGATGATTTATTTTTGTAGGTCTACCCGGAAGTTAGCATCACCGTGGTTCCCCTCGACAAAAAGCCAAAGGGACTTTTACATTGGAATTTGGATTTGTGCAGAAAAAAAGCTTGAAAGTTAAGTCAACACCACTTTTTTGGTCAGAAGTAAAAAGCTAATGTTTACTGACCTTTTATGTCTCTTAAGCATAAAGGCTGTAAGCACCAACCTTCAGCCATCTAACCAATAACCCACTCACTTCGAGACGAGGGAACCGGAAGTGCAGAAATGCTAACTCATCACCGGGTTTTAGGATTCATTCCTGCAGCTCTCTACGGCTCCAGGTCAACTCACACTTAAAGTTTTCAGGTCAGAGCTCGGGTTTATTCTTAAAGACAGGTCGGCCACCAGGTGGTAGAAGGGGGGTATTGCAGCGTATCTGGGAGGTAAAGCAAAGCCACGGGCCCCTGCTGCAGAGTCGTAGGGGCTGCAGGGACTGGTGGTGGGCACACAGGCCTCCAGCAGGTGGCACCAGTACTGGCCCATGCTGCAGCCCCCTGTGGTGTTACACAGCGGTACTGCTGAGCAACAGCTGAATGGATTAAGGAGAGAGCTGCAACCTGAGGAGAGAAGAAGAAAGAGCAGATTACTACCTGCGGTGTTAAGCCAACAGGAGCTTGCACTAAACCTTCATAGTAACTGCTGTACTGTACCTGGAGGTACCAGGTGGTGGTTGGGGTTGCAGTAGGGTCGGAGGATCTGGACACGGGCCAGAGAGGACACTGAGCTGGGCCGGACCACCAGCTCCACTGATACCAACTGACCCGCATGACTGAACCACATCCCTGGGAACAGCTGCATCTGTGAGTGTCAAAGTAGCACCGCAACATAAAACAACAACACAAACTCTGCACAAAACCTTTGATTTATATGTTTTTAATTATATTAAAGGTGGAGTGCAGAACCTTTGTCTCCCCCCTCTGGCAGTGAGAGTAATTACTGTATGGGAGAGACCATAGCAACAGAGAAGCAGCTTTCTGTGGATGTGGATGCTCAGATAAAAAATAAATGTGCAGGGGAAGACTTGAAGAGAGCACTGCAGACACCACAACTACAGTATACTGTGAAACACTGAGAGCTTTCCCTGCTTTAATCAGCATCGTGCAAACTTGTTTGGTTTGAATGTAACAAAGCCGTGCTGACCTGTAACTCCTCACTGGAGGTTTATTGGGTCTATGAGCTGTGACACTTTACTGACCTCCACTGTGAGCTGTCCGATGTCTGGGACGTTGAGAAGGGGCTGTATCTGGGTCTGAGCGTAGACGCCGCTCATGAGATCCAACCCAGTCAGGTATCTGTCCACGGACGAGAAGGACTCTGCATGAAGAGGGATTCACAGAAATCACCTCATGGTACTTTAAATACACATTTCGTGTCGACGTCAGAGTGTTAGTTTCCGTCTCTATCACAAGACTGTCGAGAACTTGAAGACGTACGTTTGTCTCTGGTGTTCTCCTTTGAAACAAAAGTCTTACCAGTTTCTTCCTTTTCACAGAGGAAGAGGTATCGTCCAGCACATTGAGCCTTTCTCCACCGCCCCTGTGTCCCCAAGGCCGTCTGAGGACACCCCCCCGGACTCTCTAAAGGACTCACTGGCTCCACACCCTGGTCAGACCCCTCTCCCCCCGATCCCTTCAGCCAGACCCACACAGTGGTTTTCCTAAACCAACATGACAGAAGAGAAGTAAATGAATATGAACAATATACAAACACATGAGCATGTGTGTTTGTAGCACTCACACTGGAAAGGAGTGATGGATGAAGTTCTGCAGCTCCAGGCTGTCCGCAGAGGCCAGACCTCCTCCCCGAGTCTCTCTGCAGGAAAGCTGGGCCTCCGGCCATGAAGACGGCCTCTCTGAGAGCCAATAGCATCGCCGGCTGGTCAGGTGGATCTGACCACCTTGTGGACAGTGAGTGTCCTCTGGAAGGCAGGACACACACTGAACTGACTGCATGCGAGAGGAGCTATTTACATAAAATGAGCTGATTCAAATCAACACTTGTTTATTTCCACAGCCGTGTTCAGGAAGTCAATTTGTACGATTAATTTAACCCGCTGAGATCATAAATCACACGATGAGAAGAGCAGGTTTACATCATCAGCGAGAGGCAGTCCCAGCAGGTGTCACAGGACAGCTGTTGCATTTCTTCCTAGATTACATACACTCTCACATTTCACCTGCAATGTTTCATTTTAAGATTATGTTGATATATTTCCTGTTAACTCTTGTTGCTTGTGTTGATCTAATCAGGAAATGTGAGCTGATCATGTGAGTACAAACCGTGTGAGGGAGTGATAAGTATCTCTGCAGGTATAAAATATACTGCAGGTATTTACATTTAAAGGACATTTGAAGCAAAATGGTTTTAATGTATCAAAAGTAAAAGCAGACATGATATCACATCAGGGATGCATCGATGTGTAAGCAGAATGTTATTGTTGTTATTTGTATCCCTGCATTGTTTAGAGTTATTGTCTGTGTTACAGAAAACCTGCACAACCACAACTTCTTTAACCTCTTCCATAATTAAAACGTCCCACCTCTACGCTAAAACAATGAAGCTTTCGCAGCAGTTAATCATGACTTCACATCTCAATGTGTCATGAGAACGGTCCAGCTCCAGGTGTATCTGAAGATCCCTCTGATCCCTCACCTGAAGAACAGAACATCACATTTGTATTTGGAGTCTTAATTTGATAGAAAATGAAGCTTCTCACCTCCAGCTGCAGTGAGCAAAACCCCACAAAGAATCCACAGCGCCTGCTTCTGAAGCACTAGTGTACCTGTCATCTTGTAGAGCACATCACATCCTCCTGAAGAAAGAAATAGTCTCTGCCTAATCACCACAGGAGGAATCAATGCACTCCCATCATTGCATTAAATCTTTCCTTCACCCTCGTTGCTCTTGCACAACTTTAAAATGTTGTCTTTCCTTTCAGTCCTTCCTCCTTATCTTAAACCCCACTGTGTGTCTGGTCCACTCGCTCCCCCTCCCCTCGTCCTGCACACACACCGTGAGTTATGGCGGTGTCGTTGTTTAAAGGCCTCTTCTCCACTCTCTCTGAGCGCCTGGGTGACTTCTACTTTGTCTCTCAGCAACAGCCATAGAAGCCGAGTGGACAGAGGAGGCCAGCGCTGCTCATTACCATGTTGTAAAACCGTTGGTGCTGAATAGAAGCAGTGGGACTCAGTGAGGCGGGATGCAGCGCAGCGTCCTGACACAAACATTGCAGTTTCACTGTTGTTTGAGTACAAATCATTGCTTTTAATGTGCTATAGGAATATAGAGGGAACTGTCTTTTTTGCCGGGTTGCCAAAGGAAGATGTTAGAAACTTCTTTCTCCTGCATCGTGCCCCACGGCCTGTTGTCCGAGCACTAACTCCGAGACCTCGAGACCAACCACACAAAGGCTCTGTGACGCACACGCACAAAGAAATGGAGCTAGTTTAAAAAGAAAGGATGCCATCGGGGTTGCCTGGAGAAGGAACAGATAAAGTTGAAGGCAGTGATAAGGCAATCATAGCTGAGTATTGTCAGTCCATTGCCATGGATACCATTGTATTTCTCTTTGTGAGGAACCCCCCCCCCCCCCACACACACACACACACACACACACACACACACAGGAGCAGATTGTATTGGTCACATTGAATATAGTGCTAATTCTAATAGTGAATGTATTTTATATGTTTACTCTTGTACTGTACACAAGCACACTTTTGACAACATTGAGACGAACAAGTTTTTAATTCTTATTTTTTTATTGATGTGTTGACAACATCTGTAGGTTTAAGCATTTAAATCCAACTCTAGTCTGAGTATATAATCTGCCGTATTTCGTTTACTGCCTGCTTCTCATATTCCATCTCACACATCATCCCTGCTTTAACATTTACAGTTTCCTTTTTCGAGACAGCTCTCTTTAATTTAAAGCCATATAAGCGGTGTGACGGTCCGGTATTAAATACATAAAGTAACTACAAAAGATTCATATGAATAAATTGTGTAAAACATCTTAATAAGCTACATGTATAATATTTAGATTAACATGTCATTTTCACCTTGGCATTTGCATGAATACAATCTGACTTTAAATAAAAGCTTAATTGTAATTGTAATTAAATATGACATTATTAAATAAGAACGGACATTTGAAAAAGACATTTAAATTTGTATGATTATAAAGAAGAACTCCAATAAAACAGTTCATTTGAAAAATAATTAATGATGAAATAATAATCATAAAAACAATGTAATAGTTTATTTAAATACTTCACATGTGATTATTACATAACATTTTAGGGCATCATGAATTAAATAATCTTTGACTTGTTCGTTTATTATTTTTATTTTTATAATGCATTACATAAATTAAAATGTAATTATTAAATTAAAAATAACTATGTGAAATAAAATAAAATAATTTAACACATTTTCCAGTGGCTCCATGTTGTTATAGCTGTTACGAACACTAGATGGCAGCAGTGCGACATTAAACTGACTTGGAGCCACAACACAAACACGACGAAGAAGAAGAAGAAGAAGAAGAAGAAGAAGCAGCAGAAGAAGAAGCAGAAGAAGAAACAGGAAGATGAAGAAGGAAGCTGATGGGGACAAATCTTAGGTGAGCTAATATTAAACGAAGCACCTCAACTCATTTAAAAGCAAGGAAATGAGAAATGTGGAACGCTAAATTAGCATTTTAATATTTAACTGGATGTATTTGTGGTTGTTTTTACCTGAATATTAGCGAAATCCTTCCTGTTAGCGAGCGAGTATTAGCATAACGTTGTACGTGACGTTACTGTGTTTACGGACAGTCAACAGCTCCTGTGCTGTCCTGTCATTCAATAACTAATATAATAATAATATATAATAATAATAAATAATTAATAAGTCGCTGTTGTATTCCTTTTATTTACACATCTTTTTATTTCACGACACCGTCTAAGAAGACATACATTTTAATCCCCAAAAATGCTATTGTACTTTAATTATGAAATATTGTATAGATTATTTGTACGCCGAATTTCCCAGTAAACCTTCATTAATCATAAACGAGAATAGGTTGTGACCAAGTGGTTGTGTATTTTAGTCGGCGAGCCACTAAACATTAAAGTGAAATATGTTGAAGGGAGTTTGGTGTGGTTCTCTGCAGGTGATGCAGCACATAGTGTCTCGACGCCTTCTTACCTACAGGTTTGCTCATAGAGAGCATGTTTGCAACGAGTGGTTGTGGATTACAGTTCCACAGATGCATGTTACAGCTGGTTAAATAAGTTTTTAAAAGCTATTTAATGTCATTATTATATGGCATGAAACGACTTCACAGAAAGGTAATAGGAACGTTTCACTCATTCAATAGCTGGATTGTCTTCTGTGCAGTGAGATATCTGCTGTGGGGGAGAAAAACAGGCTGTAGCTACAAGCAGTTACTGCACAGTAAGCTTTTGTCAAATTGTCTGTCTGTGTTTACATTTCTCAGCAGCTTCTATGCTCCGACTAAGGACCTCTGCAGAAGAAGAAAGTAGTTGTGAAATTTCCCAGCTCAGACAAGCAGTGTTACAAAACAATGACAGACTCCTTGATGAGATGCTCTGCCAAGAAGTCTACAAGAAAGTCATCAACTGCAGAGGTGGCTGGGGCATTGCAGGCACGCCTCTCCACGCCGCTGTGTCCAAAGGCCATCTCAGCTGCCTGCAGGTCCTGCTGGGCCACGGTGCCCTGGTAGACTGCGTGGATGTCAAGGCTCAGACGCCTCTCTTCGCAGCTGTTCGTGGGAAATACCTGGACTGTGTCTTAGCGCTCCTCGGAGCTGGCGCCAACCCCAACGGGAACGCAACCAACAACTGCTCCCCTGTCCTGACTGCAGCTCGAGAGGGTGACGCGAAGATATTAAAGGAACTGCTTAAACGCGGCGCAGAGGTGAACTCCCGCTCGAAAGTCTTGCTCTGGTCTTCCAGCGCCCGGGTGTCCAGCGGGCCGCTGTACCTGGCGGCCGTTTATGGACACATGGAGTGTTTCATACTGCTGCTCCTCTACGGGGCGGACCCAGATTACAACTGCACGGATGCAAAGCTGCTGAGTTCTATCAAGCAGCCCAAAACTGTGCTGGAGATGTGCCTCAGGCACGGCTGCGGCGTGGAGTACATCCAGCTTCTGATCGACTTCGGTGCAAACGTCTACCTCCCTACTCTGATCATCGAGAAGTCCACGAAGCAGAACGAGGCCGTGGAGCTGCTTCTGCAGGAAAGAGGTATCGAGGCTCACGGCACATAATCGCACGTTACACATGTCAGATTGACTGGATGGTGTCCCACTCCTGGAATATGTTGGATTCCAGAAGGTGCAATGGTGTTTGGTTCTAATTGTAGGGAAGACAAACAATAAAATGATTATATGAACCAGAATGATCACGGTTATCAGTATTGTGATGGTTAAAAGTACTGATATACATTATTACATTATTGTAAATGAGTTAATAATTCTACATATATGGAGAATAACTTTCCAATAATAAATTAGTAATTAGGGAAATATTTATTTGGGTTTAAATGAAGATTTTCTTTTAGGGAAACTCTTATTTCCCCTAAAATTACATTAGTAGGAATATTAGATTAGATAAGATTAGTAGGAATATTAGATTAGATAAGATTAGTATCCCATTACAGGGTGAATTTAGGAAAGTTTCTACAAAGTTATTAGAAGATAGGAAATTACAAATCCATAACATTAAGCATTAGCGACACCAGGGAACTAAATCTTGTTGTTTTTTAAGATGAAGCATTAAGGAGACGCAACCCCCGGCACATTTGGTCAGATAAATGCATTAAGAGTTTGTTTTTTAATATATTGTGTGATCCAAGTGTGAACTCTTTCCTGTCGTCCCCCGTGTCTGCAGGAAATCCAAAGGCCTTGACTTCACAGTGCCGACTCGCTGTCCGAGGATACCTCAAGAAGATCAACAAGATCCACTGCATCGAGCAGCTGGACATGCCAACAAGTCTCGTCAACTTCCTGCAACACAAGCCTCTCCCTGCTCTGTAGCCACGTTCTGTACATTTCAATCTGTGAACCATCTTTGTTTTAAACGACTTCTGTCCAATCGTGTGCTTCTCTGTTCAGACTGATGCTTAAGTCGAAACATTAAATGTGTGAATAAGTGCTGTGAACTTGTTTTATTATCCGTTCTCACCGCGGAGCTATCGGGGAGAGAGAGAGAGTCACAGATGTGTCACATGTTCACCACAAGTTACGTCTCTTCAAAGAGCCGTTTGTCTTGAACAGTTTTTAAAATGAGGGTCCGTATGCATAACGCCGCTCGTCTTTACGTGTGTAAAACTGTAATTCTAACAGTTTCTATTAGAGTCAAGCATATTTCATATTTCAGAGAAAACAAAAACTCACTTTTGTGAATGAACCTCGTCACATGTTATGTCTGCAGAAGACTTCGTCACATTTTACTTTGCAATTAGATTTAGCAGAAAAATCCATTCTTGTTTGAGTTTCCAAATGCTCAGAATATTAAACTTAAACTAAATGTTATCTCTTTAACCTACAATGAGCCTGATATGCAGGTCCTGCATCTCTCGCTTGATTTAAAGATAAATCCACAGCTTATTTTGAGGTTTTAAAGGATCTGCAAGTGAACATTAAGCACCTTTTAAAAAGAAAACCATACGTTGAAGAAAATTGATAACCACTTTGTTTTTTAATTCTAGAAATACTTCATGTTGTTCAGCGTAAACTTCAGCATTTTAAATAATTGGACATGTGACCACAACATGCGAGTCTTCAGACCGGCCTGTAGATGGCAGCGGACTGCCCTGAAAACAAGAAGGCACTGCATGTGACGGGTTTGTTATAGAAGATTTCATATTTCATTATACCACAATGATACAGAATGGAGTTAGCAAAACGTAATCATTCATTGGCGGCACCAAATCAAAACACCAGACTTCAAGTATTTCCATCATGAGGAAGAACAAAAAGGGGAATTAAACATTAATTTAACGTTCAGAACTAAAAGTAAAACTCAAGCAAACAACAAAACATTCACAAATTTCTAGAATCGGGAGAATATTGATAAAATATTCATTAATTCATTCCTAAAGAAGATGTCTGCCATTTGAAAAAAAGTAACAGCTGCTCTTAGGAACTGCTAGCATGAGCCCAAATCCACCCTCACAACTTGTTTTACAAAAGATCTCCGTGTTTCAAACACAATGGATAAACAGTGTTTCACAATAAAACACTCCATTTGGTCCCTTTTCAAAAAAAAAAAGAAAAACTGAGGTCAGCAGCACATTGATGACATCATTGAGTCTTCTGTTGTCACGGTGAGCTCAGCCCAGCCCAACGTCCAGTGACATCATCACTACGAAGCCCACGATGGTGGTCCAGGACGCCAGCTTCCCGTTTCCTCTGGTGACACCAAGAGCGAAGGTACGGGACAGTTAGAGACAGAAGCTGAAAGACTTCGTATCTGTGACTCTTTAATCTGGCTGTTATAAAGACTGTAATACACTCATACTACTTTAAAGGTAGAATATCAAACATTCTAAAAAGGACAAGATCTATCTTATCTTTCTTGTTGAGTTGTGTTCTTACATTATCCCAAACTCAGAGAAATGTGTCATTTCAATCAAGGTACCAGCGTTGTACCTCTCTCCTGTCATGGTGTCATCAGTCCTGTGTTGTATATGTAGTGAGACAGAGACATGTGTAATGTCCCTGAAGGTAATGTTTCCTCTCTCTCCTGTCATGGTGTCATCAGTCCTGTGTTGTATATGTAGTGAGACAGAGACATGTGTAATGTCCCTGAAGGTAACGTTTCCTCTCTCCTGTCATGGTGTCATCAGTCCTGTGTTGTATATGTAGTGAGACAGAGACATGTGTAATGTCCCTGAAGGTAACGTTTCCTCTCCCTCCTGTCATGGTGTCATCAGTCCTGTGTTGTATATGTAGTGAGACAGAGATGTGTAATGTTCATGAAGGTAACGTTTCCTCTCTCTCCTGTCATGGTGTCATCAGTCCTGTGTTGTATATGTAGTGAGACAGAGACATGTGTAATGTCCCTGAAGGTAACGTTTCCTCTCCCTCCTGTCATGGTGTCATCAGTCCTGTGTTGTATATGTAGTGAGACAGAGACATGTGTAATGTCCCTGAAGGTAATGTTTCCTCTCTCTCCTGTCATGGTGTCATCAGTCCTGTGTTGTATATGTAGTGAGACAGAGAAATGTGTAATGTCCCTGAAGGTAACGTTTCCTCTCTCTCCTGTCATGGTGTCATCAGTCCTGTGTTGTATATGTAGTGAGACAGAGACATGTGTAATGTCCCTGAAGGTAACGTTTCCTCTCTCTCCTGTCATGGTGTCATCAGTCCTGTGTTGTATATGTAGTGAGACAGAGACATGTGTAATGTCCCTGAAGGTAACGTTTCCTCTCTCTCCTGTCATGGTGTCATCAGTCCTGTGTTGTATATGTAGTGAGACAGAGATGTGTAATGTTCATGAAGGTAACGTCTCCTCTCTCTCCTGTCATGGTGTCATCAGTCCTGTGTTGTATATGTAGTGAGACAGAGACGTGTGTAATGTCCCTGAAGGTAACGTTTCCTCTCTCTCCTGTCATGGTGTCATCAGTCCTGTGTTGTATATGTAGTGAGACAGAGACATGTGTAATGTCCCTGAAGGTAACGTTTCCTCTCTCTCCTGTCATGGTGTCATCAGTCCTGTGTTGTATATGTAGTGAGACAGAGACATGTGTAATGTCCCTGAAGGTAACGTTTTCTCTCTCTCCTGTCATGGTGTCATCAGTCCTGTGTTGTATATGTAGTGAGACAGAGACATGTGTAATGTCCCTGAAGGTAACGTTTTCTCTCTCTCCTGTCATGGTGTCATCAGTCCTGTGTTGTATATGTAGTGAGACAGAGATGTGTAATGTTCATGAAGGTAACGTCTCCTCTCTCTCCTGTCATGGTGTCATCAGTCCTGTGTTGTATATGTAGTGAGACAGAGACGTGTGTAATGTCCCTGAAGGTAACGTTTCCTCTCTCTCCTGTCATGGTGTCATCAGTCCTGTGTTGTATATGTAGTGAGACAGAGACATGTGTAATGTCCCTGAAGGTAACGTTTCCTCTCTCCTGTCATGGTGTCATCAGTCCTGTGTTGTATATGTAGTGAGACAGAGACATGTGTAATGTCCCTGAAGGTAACGTTTCCTCTCTCTCCTGTCATGGTGTCATCAGTCCTGTGTTGTATATGTAGTGAGACAGAGACATGTGTAATGTTCCTGAAGGTAACGTTTCCTCTCTCTCCTGTCATGGTGTCATCAGTCCTGTGTTGTATATGTAGTGAGACAGAGAAATGTGTAATGTTCCTGAAGGTAACATCTCCTTTAATCTCTCCTTTTCCTTCTCACCTGCTTTGAGCCTCAGGTATGATGTCATCCACCACCACGTAAATCATCGCCCCGGCAGCAAACGCCAACGCATATGGCAACAGAGGTTCTGCCAAGACAACAGCAATGGCGCCAACTAACCCAGCAATAGGCTCGACCATGCCACTCAGCTGGCCATACCTGACGGAGAAACAGTTAATAACAATTAATATTTCAAATATCTGTACCAAGGTGAAGCCAATGTGCAATTTATTATCTCAGTAAATCTTTCCCTGATGAGTTTATGTTCTCAATCGCTAGTTTCAAGTTTTCTTAAATACAACATGATGTTCATTTAGTAAATTATTTCCCATTTAGAGTCAAATAGACGATAACATGGAACACAAATAGAGAGAGAGAGAGAGAGACAGAAACAGAGAGAGAGACAGAGACAGAGACAGAGAGAGAGAGAGAGAGAGAGAGAGAGAGAGCGAGAGAGACAGAGACAGAGAGAGAGAGAGAGAGCGAGAGCGAGAGAGAGCGAGCGAGAGCGAGAGAGAGCGAGAGAGAGAGAGAGAGAGAGCGAGCGAGAGCGAGAGAGAGAGAGAGAGAGAGCGAGAGAGAGAGTGAGAGAGAGAGAGAGAGCGAGAGAGAGACAGAGAGAGAGAGAGAGAGCGAGAGAGAGACAGAGAGACAGAAACAGATGGACGGTGATTATATGTCAGGGAGCTTTTTATTGTGAGGTCGTTGCTCTTCAAAGGTTTGAAAGTGATGTTTTGTTCTTGCTCTCTCTGACGCAGTGTTAAGACACAAACACAGCTTGTTCCTCACCAGAAGGCCGTCCACGTTGAGACCCCTGAACTCCGCAGCGGCAGGCTCACCGCCAAGCCTTCTGGGAAATTCTGGATGCCAATACCGATGGCCAAATTTCTGAGGGGACACAAAAAAACACAGTGATTCCACATCTCTTCATTGCAAATATGAACAGCCGAGCTCTTGAGGATAGTACGGTGTATTCTGTAGTTTCATTTCTAATCCACAGAATACACAGCCTGGCACATTACTGAACACCTCATGAAACATTTCTCTGCTGTTCTTGCTCCCAGCAAAACAGAAAATGGGCCAATCAATGTCTCCAGAGGAGCGACTTGTGGAACTTGACACGTACTCAGAAGCAATGTTTAATTGGAAGTGAAGTACTTGAGACTATGTTCTCTAAACATCAGATTACTTGGGCAAGGAGTTATTTCTTAGATTTAGCAACAAATATTCCAACTCTTGTGAGACAAAATGGAAACTTTAGCATCCAAATCTGACATAGAACATCTATGTTTGAGAAAAAGCTCAAACTGAATTTGAAGTTCTAATAAGATATTAAAGATTTCATTTGTCATTTCTTCTTAATTTAGATCCTGGAATATTTACTAAGAGTCAACGAGCTTAGAGGGGCTCAGTCTGGTGGTGTTGCACTTAACAGCATATTTTACTAAACAGATTTTGTTAGATTTGACAGAGGCAGACAATGAGCATTATTTTATAGAATGATTATCTGGTTCCACCTGATTGATCTGTGTCGTCAAATGGAAAAAGACTTGAGTGAGTTTTGGACAAACAGGGAGCTCCTGCCAAACAACCTGCAGTACCACAATGTAGCCACTAGATGCCAGCAGGACACAACACAACACAGCACCACAAACCTTCCATACTCTGTCCTGCTTTCCAAACACTAATCCTTAAATTAACCCTACACCTGAAACCATCTTTAATCTTAAACTAAACCCAGCCTGGTAACATCCATCCATGATGACCATAGGGTGAATCTGGATGAATCTGAATGTTTCCTCTAGTGCCATCAGGTCAACATTTGTATTTGTCGAATACTTGAACCGCAAAACGAATGACATTCCCATGAGCCTCAGCTGTACTTTGAGTTAAGGGGTAACTAGCAAATGTTAGCATTCCACATTACAGTTCATTTAGCTGACGTTTTGTCCAACAATCATGAGGATACAACTCCGAACAGCAAGAATCATGCAAGTACATTAGCTTCAAATAGGTGAAATAATTTCAGTGCAGAACAATAACTTCGAATAAGCCAAACAAATGTAAGTGCAACATACAAAGAACAATTATTTTCTTTCTATCTAATCTAACACACTAAAGAAAAATGATGAACATGAAGAACATTAAACCTGCAAAAAATCCACATGTAAGCAGAGTCATTGTTAGTATGTTAGCATGCTAACATTAGCACTTATTAGCACCACGTGGTAAAGTACATCCTCACATCGAGGCTAGCAGAGCTGAAGTCTTGTTAATCTGATGTCAGCTCAACCTTCTGGTTTGGCGGACCAACCACAGCGCTTCTGCACACAACCCTGCAGGGAACCATCAGGCCAATACTGGTCACGATGGCCACCATCGTTTTAGTTGTAGTGGGTTCATTCCTAACAATGACACATCAATCAGATGAACACATTTTAACCACTTATTTCCCAAACTGTTATTTGGCGCACTTAGCATTTCAGAGTTATCAATAAACTAGACAGCAAACAGAGAAGTGTGTACTTCTGCTGCATTACGCTGGACGTTTCTTTATTTCTTCTGGACCTACATTAGTATCAGAAGAATTGTTTTAGTGGTATCTGCTTCATACAATGAAATCATGAGCTGTATTATAAAGTGTTACTTTTTCATTTGCAATGTGTCTCTTTGTTCAGGATATAATTACGTTCACTTTGAATCAAATGTGTCCATAGAGAGAACAGCCTTTAACAATCAGATGCTGGTTCACCACGTTGACCTGTGTGGGTTAGAACATTAGATATCACCAGAGTTCTACATGTACAACCAAATTCATGCATTTTAACTTTCAATTGTACAAAATGTCCTTCTGGGGGACCATGTCCACCACAGTCTCACAGAATCCTGTGGGAAACACTAACATATCTTTCTGCAGCCTTATGGAACCACTAGATGTCACCAGCACACAACAACAGCACAGATATGACCATGTGACCTCAAACACACCAAACCATATACCTAAACTATACCTATCTCAAGGCTTATACCTAATAACTTTTAAACACATCATCCTGGTAGCATTTTTTGTCCAGAAATTCTGCAGTTTTTCTATATTTAGTAGTGAACAAGTTCATTGCATGTATGTTTCTTTGTCTTGATACTGATCTTACCTGGCACTTTCAAAAGTAGCAGTTGGAGTTTTCCCGATGGCTCCGAATGCAACGCCCACAGCCAATCCCTCTGCAGATAAAAAGACAGACAATTAATCCCTGTTAGTGTCTCATTTGTCCTTTGACTTCTTTGATGCGCTCTGTTACGTAACATTTCTACACAGAAGAAAGAGGAAGGAACAATATTGGTAAAGTGTGGACAATAGGAAAACAGGTGAACAAATCGATGTGGTGGATAAAGGTACCAAGAGAGTAAAAACCCACTACGGGCCTGTAATGACATTACTTCATACACTTTAGTACATGCAGGCTTTGGTAACACTGTAATCTACGTAACAGCAAGGGTCCGTGTGGATCTCCACTGTACAATATGTTCTATAGTCAGGTTTCTTCTCATGAAACCTGAAAATCATAACCATATCTGCAGAAGCCGCACTTAGAATGACACATATTTGCTGAACTACTGATCCATAACTTTACAACATTAAGTACTACATACGGAAAGCTGCACTAAGAGGGATCTCTACCGTTGTGACCACCGTATGGAGCCCGTCCCTCTTTGCATGCTCTGTGCACCCCGGGCAGCATCCCTCTCCTCTGATGTCCCATTCGCCTCATTTGAAATGCCTGTCATGCATACTTAAAGTACACACCATTCAAACTGAAAGTGAAAAGGTCACAGTGCTTGATGCATACATGTGTGTAACCCTGTGTTTCAGAAGGGCACGTGCAGTCAGATCTACAGGCTATTTTGCATTTCATACCAAAAAGGTAGAGAAAAGGAATTACGTCTACTTCAAATTCTGACAAGTAATCACGTGCTGTCATGCGATTAACAGTTATGTTATCACAAAGCTGAACCATAACAACCTAACATAGGAGCAAGCATCAGAGTTGTGCCTCCAGATAGTTGAGTGACATGTGACCCCACTGATCAAATCCCAAAACACTGAAAGTTATACTAACATTATTCTACATTTCTTCTGTTCAACAATTTTGTTTTCTTGTGCTTAATGAGCAGTCAGATGCTTCCAGAGAGCTACAAGGCCATGACACTAGGATCCACCATTTTACTGCCACCTTCTGATGTCATCACATCATTGGAAGATTGAGGGTTGGAGCTTCAAAGAGAGGGACTGTTTAGCAATATGGCTAACTAGACAAATAGACACTAATACCATAAACATTCATTGGCTACCTAATGTAACTCTGAAGCCGATGAAGCCGAACATATTGCTTTACAATACCTTTGTCTTTGCACAGTGGACAAATATAGCACATTTTGTGTAAAATCAGGTCCTGTTCAAAGGAATAGTTAACAAGAAACATACCCTTATTCACTTTATTGCCAAAAGTTGGATGAGAAGTTGATACCAATGTCATGTCAGCCTGATGAATATGAAGCTCAGCTCAACACAAAGACGTTGCTGGGCAACCAGCCGAGACCCCAGGAAGGCACCGGGCCCAGCCAAGAAATAATCCTGCACACTTCTTACACTACATATTAAACCACAAGTTATTACGTCTTAGTAAGCGAGCTACAGAGGTGGTGATAGGCAGCTCTTGTTAGTTTTGGACAGAGCAAGGCTAGCAGTTTCCCTCTGTTTCCAGTCATTGTGCTAGGCTAAGCTAAACTAACCAGCTGCTAGCTGTAGCTTCATATTTATCGTTATCATTCGACTTATCTATCTTTCGACAAGAAAGTGAACACACATGCTTCCCAAAATGTCAAACTATTCCTCTGGTTCCTGCGGTTGCTGCAGTAAAACGGAAATCTATAGCGGCCAATCAACTCCCTACCTCGGGGGCAGGGCTGTCACCATTACAGGTCATTTTAGCGGACACTCTTATCCAGAGCGACTCACAGTGAACTAACTACAGGGACAGTCTCCCTGGAGCACCTCAGGGTTAAGTACTTTGCTCAGGGGTACAATGGTGGCAGCCTGATATTGAACTCAAGACCTTCTGGTTTTGGAAGGCGTACCACCAGACCATCACCACCTTAAGCACCATGTTAGTGAAAGCACCTTTATGACCTTACAGAACTTCTGGTGTAGCTGCAGACTTTTAGTTTTGCTCCCTTTTTGCTTTTGCAAATGGAGTAAGTGTCGTGAGTACGAAACAAAAAGTGGGGCACTTAACGCTTCGAAGTATTTATATTATATCGTAGTAATTAGCTATCTTTTCTCTTTTATGCCAGAATCTCTTTCAACAACTTCTCTCCATTCCTGTGTTTTATTCCACTGTTATGTGTCTCTCTCTTCCTGCAATATTAATAGCCTACATCAAGCTTTACTGCCTTAAACCAAGAACAAGTGGCAAAGATAACGATGAGTTTAAGACAGAATTAAGAAGAAGCAAAACAGAGATGAAAGAAAGAGTCGAGAGAACCTGCAAAGGCAAGCGACTATCCTGATGGCCCTGCAGCTGCAGACCTCAAGAGCCAAGAGGCCACTTTCATCATAATCTAACACCTGTCGTTCCCTCCGATAACAATGCACACCGGTTCTTATCAACTTCCCACCGGCCCATAACAGGCGGACATATTGTCGAGCCATTATGGGCAAAAGCACCCTTCGGTTACGTTGCGTTCACTATTTATCTTAATCCCCTGGAACTGTCGGAAAAAGAAGAAAACTCTTTCTGCGCTGAAACACCTTCAACTGATTTTGAATAAAACATGAGCTGAGAGAGTGCCCTTGTTGCTGGTACAGGGCTACAGGCAGAGTAGAGATTTTTACAAATCTTATCTGATTCAAACAGAGAGCACAACAATGATTCTTCTTTTGGTCCAACAGGTTTTTGACATATGGAAAAGGTTACACATCAGTAAGAGAAATAGTTGTATCATCTGCTCTTTTGGACGCAGAGTAAAGGTTTTCCGACAGCTGCTCACCTGTAGTACCGCCACACAGCTGGAAATGTGAGCTGGGGCTGTTTTGCAAGTCCACTGAGCTGGAAGTTTTTGTTCGAAAACAGAGTCCAGGGCTCGAAGGGAAGCACTAAACATCCCCACATCTGCCAGCTTTTACTCATGAGACTCGTGTTTTAGGGTTTTGCCGGAATCTCATGGCAGTTAAAGTGATATCTCATGGATTGTTACAATAGGGAACAAAACCAAACCTGTGCTTCTGTGTCTTAGTTCCACATCTCACGTTTGAAGCAACATTGATGGAACATCTGTTGGTCCAAAAACACCACAATCCTTTCTGTCCCTTCTGAGTGAATGGTTGGAAGAAGTCAATGCAGAATTTCACGCTTTACATTACATTCATTTACGGTTTACCAACACTGGTTTTTGTGACTCTTCGTCACATTGGTCCTGATGGAAAGCTATGGGATGGATTGTAAATGAGGTTGTGTAAAGACACTGAACGGTCCCCAGAGGCAGAGATTTCCTGACTTTTCCTATAGTACCACAAGGTTGACTTTTTTGCTTTTTAATGAAATATCTGAACAGCTATTGGATGGATTGCCATGCCATTTGTGCAGATATCCGCGGCCCCTGGAGATTGAATCCTAATCATTTTGGTGATACCCTGATTCTTCATATAGTGTTAGCAGCATAGCGATGAAGGTTTCCAGATAATGTACCCCGATGACTTTGATGATCGTCTCCACTGCTGCTGTGAGGCGGATTGTGTGGTTTTGCATTAAAACCTCTCAGCAACTACAGAATTGGATGGACTGTCATAAAACATGGTACCAGCGTGAGAGATGAGGGTCGCTGCAAAGTAAATATAAATACAAAGTTGTTCTGAGTGAACTCCTGCACCCTTTGATGGAACATTTCCCCATCCACAGGGGACAACGGGTCACTCAACGGTTTGATGAGTATGAAAATGATGCAAGTCATATCACCTTCACAGTCACCAGATCATGTTAGACATTGCTCTCCACCACCATTATCAAACGGTAAAAGGGGGAATATCTTCCAGAAGAATGATGTTCAGCCCAGTTTCACTGATGCTATGAAGAAGAACGTTGAATCTGCTCTGGAGGCTTTCTTAGAAACCTAATGTTGGTTTTTCCATTAATTTCTCACTTTTGTGAGAACAACAAGGTTTTTTCGGGGAATCTGAACATTGATACGTTCTGAAATGTTCCTACTGTATCAGAGGGTTTTTCAAACGAACATGCATTAAAAGTCTAAAAAAAGCTCCAGTAGAAAGGTACGGGCAAGCAGTGAAGACCAGTTCAGAGAAAGAAGCCGAGTCATCATTTCTATCAGCAGAAATGAGAGACGTTGATATCGTCACCTGTGTTCCTCTTTTCTGTGTTTTCACAATCCCTAGCGGAAACTCGGCTGGTTTTGTGTGTGTGTGTGTGTGTGTGTGTGTGTGTCAGATTCATGCTGTATGTTGTATGCTCTTCTAAACGAGTCTGACGATACTGCTGCTGACAGCCCACTGTCACATTTCCATCACACTTTCCTTTAACCTCGTCTAGTCTTCCATTACTGCTTCTCCTCTCGCTCAGCTCCCTTTCCCTTTTTGTTTTACTTCTGCAGAACTGTTGAGTTAATTTGACTCTTTTTTCCCATCTGGTTTGGGCCGAGATTTTCACAAGTTTCCTCTCATCGCTCGTTATGCCGTTGCTTTTTCATCCTCCCGTCATCAGAAGTAGCAAAGTGTCATTTCAAAATGTACAATAATCTGGAGAAGAAAATACAAATTACTTAAAACGACGACTAAATCATTGCAAGACTACAACATCTAAAGAAACGTTATTTGTAGTAACTCATCACTTATATTAAGAGCGACTCCGTAAAATAATTCTACACTCAATGTTTCTGCTTCAGTTTCTGATCTTGTGTAACATTTACGTGAGCTTCATAGTACAGGCCCCCAGGTGTATTTTACCCGCCATTTATCAGCAACCGGTTCCTTATTCGTTTGTTCTGGACCTACAAACGCTATTTCTTCGGAGCCTTTAGTGTAGTTTAAGGTTGCAGCTTACACTTTCCTTGTTGACGTATCTATTCATACGCTGATTATTTCCTCAATTTATCTTTTTTTTTTCATCAATAAAATGTCAGAAAATAATGAAAACAGAGGCCAGTGTGTAAATATTTAGCTTTATCCAACCAACAGTTATAAAACTAATGATGTTCAGTTTACTATTATATGTATATATGACATTTTCGCTTGTTAAGTGGGTTATTAATATAGTTTTCTGTTCACCAATCATTGACTTGTGAAGGAAATAACAACCTGATACATTTGATGTGAAATAATTAAAATGACTGATAATTCCTGAATAATGCTAACAACTCCCTAATTTATGCTTTGGTATATTTGATACTTTGTACTTAGAGACTGTGTTTTTCATTCTGAGAGGAAATGTATCTCCTTAGGTCTATAAAAGTAACATAATCCAATATAAAGTAATGTTCAGTCAAGTTTATTTGGATAAGAATATATATATTTAAACAGTCTTCCCTCAACATTAGTTTCACGTGTTTAAAAAAGATCTTCAACTCTATTTCCAGAACTATTAAGAGATTAATGTTTCTCTTTTATTCACAGTAGCTGTCAGCGACCTTGCCCCATCCATCACACTAACAGGGATCAACCCTAATGGTGGAGGAGAAAGGACGACCATCAATCTCCCGCTCAGTTTGACGGACCTTCACCAAACTTCTGTCCGTGCAGAGTTCACAGCCTCTTTGAAGATCGGCACGTTACGACGCAGCTGCTGTTTGTGTTGTTCAAGAGGAAGAGAACAATGCATTCACACCACCAAGGTGAGCTGTGTCTGTTCCCACTTGGACAGCTAGGTGTCAAAAAATAAGTGCACTTATCACGGCATGGGGAAAAGCACTCACTAAATGCCCAGCACCGAATAAAGTAAAAACAAAAAGGCCTCCAAAATATCAGTATTAAAGCCGAAACGAGATTTGTATGTAAAATACAGGTCGACCTCTTTCATCAGCCTGGATCACAAAATTGGGTTTTGACAGAGAGGAGCCACTAAGAGGAAGGATGCACGGTGTTATTACGGTGAAGGATGCACGGTGTTATTACGGTGAAGAAGCACTTCAAAGAAGCCAGACATCCCTCTTATTGCAATTTGGTGCTGCAAAATCACACATATCACGGAAATTCAACAATGTCAAAGCATGGTAAATATTACTTTACATTTTTATTAGTAATGATTAACATTTAGAAGTGAGCGTGAATAACCTTCCCCTTACTGCGTAACTAGAGAAGTAATGAAACTACATCGTCCTTTATACACACTCAGGAATTAAAACGCGTCGCTAAAGTCAGGGGCCCACCGGGGCATAAACAATAATATGAAGACGCAAGCAAACAAATCCAAACGCAGCCGGAGTCAGAGCATTTCATCACCTTCCTCTACTTAAGAAATCAATCCCATCTCAGCCAATATTTAGGAGCTCCAGAGGAGTTCTAACCCTGAGACATGCACACATCCATCACTGTGAAACTATTCAAATATACTATCTTGGCAAAAATGTAATAATTCACAGACGGGCCCATGTGTGGGATGCAGAAGAGAATACACACTATCAAAAACAAGGAGATATATCCCTCACAGAGATGTACAGCTTTAAAACGAATGATCTGGGTCACAGCTTACTTCTGCACTGAGGTATTAACAATCTAAAAGTGTATGATAATAACAATTGAAATTATAGTATTAAAATACTACTATTACTAATAATAATAATGATTAAAATATGTAAATAATAATAAGACAAATGATTATTATTATTATATTAAAAATAATAATACAAATAATACTATAAAAAAGAATAACTATTATTATTATTATTGTTCTAATATTTAAAATAATATAATAATTATTATAATATAATAATTATAGTTATAATATAATATTAAACATGTTATTATTAATATTATTGTATTAAAATAATAATAATAATAATAATAAGTATTATTATTATTAAAATATGTAAATAATAATAACACAAATGATTATTATTATTATTATATAAAAAATACAAATTATAATTATAATATAAAAAATAATAACTATTATTATTATTATTATTATTATTATTATTGTTGTAATATTAAAAATACAAATTATTATATAATAATTATAGGAATTCTAATATTAAAAATGATATTATTAATAATATTATATTAAAATTATTATTATTATTTAAAAAAAATTGTATTACAAGTTTTCTTGAATGTTATGTTTAAATATGCTAAACATAAATTATCTTATTATATATATAAAATATATGCTATCTTAAACACATTTTCTGAATGAAAATGTGAACTTTGGATAAAACCGGTTCAAAGTTCTTGTTTCATTTTGTTGACACATTACAGTCAAAGGTTTTTACATGTTAGGAAATCTCTTTGTATCACTCCATAAATAAAAAATAACAAAATCCATTTTTGCCATGTTTTGTAAAATCAAGCTATGAATGAATGAATTACTTCCTTTAAAACAATCATATTTGTGTTACAAGTGTTCTTCTCTTGGTCCATCAGAGGTTTGAAGCCCTCGATGATACGTTATGTGATGAGACAGGTGATCTCTGTATCTCCACCTACAAATGTGTGTTCTGAGCATACGTACACGTGTGTGCAATTATATCTGCATGAGCATGGAAGGCTCTAAGTGTGTTTGTATCCAAACACTTTCTGCATATTAAATATTATATACATATTACGAGAATGTAATTGTATGCAGTGACCAGAAAAGCGTGCGCACATCCTGCAGGTCTCACAGATCGAAGCCTTAAAGAGAAAATGAATAATGTGTGCAGAGTCCCTTTGTGTCCCGTAAACGGTTCTACTCATTAATGAGCATTTACTCTCCTCCTCCACACGACGTGTGTCCCTAATTTGCTTTTTATCCACACTTCCTGTTGCAAGCAATCACTGCACACTGTAAATAGGTTATTGCTGTTTCTGATGGAAATCACTCGAACGTAATGTAGAAACTCATTCAAACTACTTCAATTGAAGTTTCTCATTAATTATGAGGGCAACACTTTGGTGTGTGAAATCAATAATAGTGCATCGCTCAATGCTCCGCTCATGATGCGTTAGATATTCCACATTTAATCAAACCATCAGATGAATGTCGGGGTGTGAAAGATAAAAGCCTGATTAAATGAGGCCGCAGCAAAAACAATAACATACTGAGATGTTTGCAAAACTCTAAACATAAAATGTTATACTTCTAATTTAGGCCTCAAAATCTTGCATAGCACACAAAATAAATGAAATTAACAAAAATATCGTGCAGGAAGTTTATCACACTAACACAGCACTGTATATGTTTGTCACTAATGTTTAATCATTGTTGCAGATTAAAATAATTAATTAATAGATTAATAATGATGTCGTCTAAGAGTATCTAATTCTCATCCATAGTATGCTTTGCTAATTTCATTACAATTATACAAATAAGAAGTAAGAAGTATTGAATGTTCTGTATTACTGTAGATAATTACGCTTCACTGCATCAGGATGCTGCTTCTGTTCTGTATCGAACACGAGGCTTGTCGTCATTCAAGACACACAATCATAGATATTTCATCTAAAATTCAGAAAGCTATAATATTATAGCATTATAAAATATAGCGTTATAAAATATAGCGTTAAACCACAGAGGTGGGACAAAATCATTGTTTTGCATTTCACCGTTTAACTCAAAAAAACTGTTTGATATTTTTTGAAAGGTGCAGTTAGTCAGACATAATACATTCAAAACACACATTCAGTAAATACCTTTTAAACCATTTAAAAGCTAAACAGCATATTATTCTTGTGTAGGTTTGATGGCATGTTATCAAACCTGAATCTTATCAATTATTGCATCCATTAGTCTTTCAATCTTTGTAACTAAAAGTGAGATCCATAAATAAATATAAAATGTGAAACTGAGATGAGCTTCAAAGTCAGTTTTGCCTTTTGGATTTAAAGTTTTGCACGTTGAAATTGTGTCGTGGAAACTTTGCCAAAGCAACGAACCTCCTGCAATATAAATCAACACACGGCTCGAGTGCAACGTTTCTGCAGAGATGAAACAACAGAAGATAATATGTTTGAGGAAAGACTTTGTTGTGAAAAACAAAAGAGAAACTGCTTTAGCCTTTAAATCAAGTAAAGATTATCTGTGTTGTGGTCTGAGTGGGACTTATCGCTGCACACTGCCAACAGTTCCCGTCGCAGCCCAGACGCTCCGATAAGACGAGTGTTCAGCCGTCAGCACGATGACATCAATCTTTACTTCCAGTCAAACGTTGCTGTTGCTTCATCACTGACTCCAAATATTGAACACAGCTCTTCGCTGGGCGTCGCCCCTTTGATGTTTGATTGACAGGTCATTAGTCTAATTAGCTCATTAGAGTGACAGGATGGCGACTGGCTGAGGTTTGTGTTGTGTTCAGTAATGGAATGTGTATCCCAGGAGAAACCGCTCTCCTCGCCAGGTCTATTCACAATAAATATTTGAAGGTAAGTTTTGACATTTAGTGAGCATTTCAGTATGAACTCATGTGCTGATTAACAATATTTAGTGCAGTATGTGGCTCCTTGTTGGCCCTCTGTGGAGCTCAGCACCAGGTGAGTCTTTCCACACAAAATGTAAATCTCACCTGAGAACTCAATAAACCTGAACTTCGGTCAAACAAACTTCCCAGTTGGGTTGTTTGTGTTTTCAGCTCAGCTTGTTTCTCTGTTACCTTCATGTTTACTTGAGCTTCTTGATTCTTTGTTTTTGTTTCTATTAGTAACACCCCTGGTCATCCAAATGTTTTTAAGCCACTTGCTACCAGACACATAAATCAACTCAATCTTGGTGGCAAAAATATTTACTTAAATATTATTATCAAGAAGATGAACTGCATCCCAAAAGTTTCCTGTAGTTTTAACATGTAATAAAAACACGGCTTTGATTTCAGTTGGAAAGGCGTTTTCTTCACATCTTCCATCTTCCAAAATGGGTCTCTTGGTCCAGTGTTTGCCTCATTTTGCTTTTGCGCCTTCTACAGAAGGTCTTTGCTAGAACGTAGCTGTTGTCTCCTTTTTCTAGAGGCTTCACTTCCTGTTTCACAGAAGCCACAAGCATGGCATTCATCTCGTTCTGTCGCCGCTCAGGCTTGGCGAGAAGATCCAAAAGAAACATAACCTGGGTTTGGCCTTTAATGGACTGATTATGGGCTACACATGTGCAAACCGCCAGCTATTTTCGACAGCCCTCTGGCTCGTCCTCACCTGGAATATTGTGGATGGTGATGGCAAGGATGAGGAGAACGATTCGTCGCCATCTGCTTGCTGTCTGCCGGACCTCTTCCTGTTGCTTACTTCCTGTTTCCTGTCCGTCTGAGTTTGGCGAATGAGGTCCTCTCCTCCTCTGGTACACATCTCCATTATCAATTTTATCTGCACGACAGAGGAGAATAATGTTAAGAACATTATCAAGCAAACACTGTGCAACATTCATACACAGATAAGTATTCCACAGGATTTCTTCAAACAGACAGACGATGCATTAATCACGGGCACTTTGCAGAGCCAGGTGTGCAGAGGGGGAGTGAGAGGCCATTCGGTGGCCAGAGTAGCTCGAGGGGAGGCAGTTCTCTCCACTCACAGAGGCTGATAATGGACACTGATTACTCTGCTTAACACCCGTTAGTATTCAGAGAGAATACTTCAGTTGGATGCATTTACAAAACGGAAGAGAATAAAATTGTCAGGAGATGCATCCGACAAAACCTAACAAAGACACTCCACACTAAAACAATGAGGCTAATCAAAACTGTTGAAAAATGCTAATTATGTTAGCCTGAAAATCACCGGGCGTCATAAACAAAACCCTCACATTTGTGGGTCGAGCATCACTTGACTCCGATCCTCCTGTGAAGCATTGCACTCAGTTACACACAAGATGTTTGAATCAAAGAGGAATTTATAAGATAAATAGGTTTATGACAGATTAGATCTCTGCTAGCTGCCTCAGGTCTGATTAGGACGTCTGTCATCAAGTCTACAGTGTGTGTGCAGCCTCAGGGACGCAGGGCTACAACGCTCATCTAAAATAAATTAAATGTCCTGGATTTGCTTCTATATCGACGCAATTATCAGCATTGTAATATCTGTTAACGTCATGACAACACAGTTAATGGTCCAACACAATGTAATTAGCACAAACTGGAGGCTGCACAGACAATATCACATGTGCTTGACGTAAAACAAAGTGATCAGTGTTCATCAAACAGACGGATCTGTTGGGTAACTTCAGCCAGCAAACAAACTAAAGGGCGTCATGTCTTGATATGTTACAGCTGCCCAAAGAAATGCCTGCACATACAAGAGGGAGGAGTGCTGGAGACATTATGGATGCACCGGGAATGGTTTGGATAACCGAGTGATCTCTCCTCCTCTTCTCACGCCACACCGACCAAATACAGCAGAAAACATGACTTTCAAGCACATTCAGGAGCAGCTTTGTAGGACAGAGGGGAAAGTAACTGCAGCAAGTGCAAACATGTTCACTTCATTTGACACATTTATGTTGCAGCATGACGATATCTAGTCTTTTGTTTTACCTTCCGAGCTGTGGGTAACTTTTTATTGTAAAGTCAGTGACTTGCAGCTAATATGCTTAAACACTAGAGCTAAGGTTTATCAAAATGGTCACCTCCAGCTGCTAAATGCTCCACTTTGTTACTTTATTGGCCTGATTCTTAGTGTTGGGCAGGGATGAGATGTGATTTTGCATATTTTGTCTAAAAACAGCTGCCGGCTGCTTCTGGAAATAACGGTATTGAACCAAAACAGTACACAGAACCAAAAGAAATAGCTGAAAGACTATAAAACTCTGTAGAGCTGATGAACTAAAGAGTTGGGTGATCATTCACTATAGCCACTTTAAACAATGCAACGAAAAGCTAATCGAATTTGTAATTTATTAATTGGTAGATATATTTATTTCACTGCAAACGTGTGCCAAAAATATTATTTGTTGTGCCTTAATTTGCGGCAGCACTGTGCAACAGATGACAGCTGGCTAATAACCCCAAAAATAAATTGTATTCTTCTCTGTGGGTGGCAAATTGAATGGGCTTTTTTATTATTTAATAATGTTTTCTTACGTAAAAATGTAATTAAAGTCATAATTGCCTTTTAAATGTGCCCAATTTCTTAATTGACTACAATTAAACATTGCATCATCTCAGTGGTCTTTACCTCCCTGTCCGTTCTAATCACAATCTGCCTTCATCTCTCTCTCTCCTCGTCACCATCTTTCCTTCTGTTTGCTTCTCTGTCGCAGATGCATTCTCAGACACAAGTAAATTATTTCTATGAGTGCATTCCAAGTGTCTAGTTTTGCCATGTAGGCGACTGTAAATTGGAATGATCTGGCGTGCAAATGTCAAATGATCTGGACTATTGCTCAGGGTGCTTCCTCAGTCACTGGACGCTTTCAAAGGCCAAAAGCCCCGAATCCATTTCTATCCAATTGAACTTCCCAAACCATTTAACCATGACAGGGCTGTGTGTGCATACACTGCACAGAGCTTGTGCTACAAGCTACACTCACCCACACACACACAAATGACAAACCGTGTGTGTAATTGTATGATGCTGATAAAACGCATGTTGTGCACTTTTACAATCTGTAAAATATTGATTCAACTTTGAGGTAATTTACATGGATACAATGGATGATAATAAATCTAATGTTGTATATAATATTCACCAAGTCACCTTGAGTAAAAACCAGGGCCAGTGATGTTGATTTAAGAAAAAGATGAACTAAAGCCTCAGAAATCAATAAAACATAAGGTCACATTTATTGTGACTTACTAGAAATCAATAATATTCAAAGAAGCAATGCATGTTACACATCTTCTGACAAGTGACACTGTGAACATAAAGTAAGCACCAGATGAATGTTCTGATGAAGCTGCAAACTCATGAATATCACATGGAGGGGGCGGCTCCACTGGCTGCAAAGTTAAGTCAGATTGTATAGAAGTCTATGAGAAAATGTTTCTACTTCTCACTTGATTTATTACCTCAGTAATATTTTCCTGATGAGTTTATGTCTCAATCTCTAGTTACAAATCTTCTTCAATACAACATGTCTATTTTTTTTAATTATGGCCAAAAACCAAGATGGAGACAGCCAAAATATCAAACTCGAGGCTTTAAACCTTCATCCACAAAGCAATGAGTTATGTGAGGTCACGGTGTCGACATCTTTTATCTGTTTGGTATTAGGTTTTGGACAACAATGGTGCCCATATGGCACAGAGGAATAAAACATCAGACTTTTGTATAAACTCGCTGTATATCTTCTGTAAGTTGCCGTCAGTTTTCTTTCATTCAATCTAAACCTGGCCTGGTGCTGAACCCCTCAGCTACTGTAGTCTCTGTAGCTTTGAACAACATCTGGCAACATCTGTTTTTCCAGGTTATTGAGGACTTAGATGGCCTTGTCGTTTGGAAGAGTAGGGATAGTTTATTTGGGATTGTATGATCAGCAGAGCACCGCAGTCTGAGTGTGCTGCTGTATTTCAGAGACAGGTCTGATTAGTGACATGTTGTTGTTGTTGCTGCAGGTACATGAGTGGGCGCAGGGCTCTGGATCTCTACTGCTTATTTATATTGTGCCACATTTCACATACATGTTTCCTTTTAGTGTTTTCCTTTTGGTAAAGGGGAGATGCTGTTGTGTTACATAGCAGAAGAAAGGTGCATCGGGTTGGTGGCTGATGACCTTTACTGCTGTGATGTAATCATATTGTTTGTACGTACACAGTTTGAGTGAGAAGTTGAGAAAGCGGAGGATGAGAATTATCAACCTGCAGAGCCGCAGAGTTCCTGGAAGTTGAAAGTTAACCACTGCCCACAATACTGCATAGAAGAATATTTCCCCAGCCTTTCCAGAAGGACAAACATAAATGGAGTTCTGCACGGTATTGAATACTGACTCATCATTGTTGAACTACTCAAGGCCAGCATGATGAGGGGCAGCATTTGTTTGTTTTTGATCTGCACCGTATTTATCCTTCTGCCGACGATTCGGAGGATTTTCTATTGGAATTTCTTGTTTGTTTGGCTCCTCCTAAACTTGGCCAGTCCGTCTATTATTGACCACTTTCTTGAGTTTGGTTCCACTGGCCTGTTTGCAATTCTTAAGACTCGTGTTTTGAAATGGGTTTTACGGCTGTGTTTGCTAGTTGGGAACCAGCAGTGAGCAGGTTTTTGGTTCGCATCTATGTATTTTGTTTTATAAATTTGGCTTGATTCTAAAATGTATTGGGAAAAACCAATTTGGAGCTAAAATCCGGGTTAATGCGTACAGTGTCCCTACACCTCTAGCACCAAGATCGTAACTCTCGGTCTGTCCACCAACAGACAAGGCAGGACCCATAATGTCAAAGGTCCTCAGTATGATGTAGTTATGCAGTTGCTATGTCAAAGTGGTAGAAATGAAAGAACGAGAACATAACTTATATTATAAGTATATACACATATACATATATATATATATATATATATATATATGTGTGTGTGTGTATACATACATATATATATATATATATATATATATATATATATATGTGTGTGTGTGTGTGTGTGTGTATATATATATATATATATATATATATATATATATATATACACATACACTTCTAACAGACAGGGTTTACAGCTCCGATCTCTCGGTCTGTGTGTGCTGATTGTGATAGTAAAACCCTTTCATCCCTCTCCTCGTCACTGGCCTGCTGACCCTAAATCCTTCCTTTTCACTCCACTGCTCCTCATTAATCATCCTCCTCCTCATCTTCTTCTGTCATGCTTCACCTACACAGCTCTGTCCTCTTCGCTCGCAGCTGCTCTGCCACCAACGACGTGAATAATACCAACACACAAATTCTTCTTATTAAACAGTTTTATCTCATAATGTGAGGTATGACTGATTCTATGTCAGAAATTCCATTAGAGTTACAAATCCAATAGATACGTTGCAATAATTATTTGTTATGTAAAATGCATAATATGTCAAGAAAACATCCACTGCCAACTACAGGTTTTACGTTGTTATAAAGCTTTACTGAAGGATAATATGCAAGTTCTTCGTATGTAGGTTTGAAATAGTTAATTATGTGCTGATAGGGGTTTAAAGGAATATTACTTTACTTCCTGCTTTCTTTCTGTGCGGACGCTTTTCTGCTAAGCTCTTGCCCCTACTTACCTCTGCTTGCATCTTTCTGCTAATATTAATTAAATTTTCATGGATATGGCCCCCTGCACGGTAGCCGTGGACATCTACAGAAGATTGCAGTACTTCAGGCAAAGATATTTCATCTAGAAGAGAAGGATACAACAATACAATGGACCCCAAAGGTGAAACTACAGCAGATAACCACCATGATGACGTCCAAACAACTGGAGCGAGTGACCTTGCTGCAGTACCAGCCACAACAAGCCTGCACACCAAGGACCCCAGTCCCTCAACTCCACCGCCAGACATGGATGAAGTTGAAATTTTGTGGAGTAGCATTGAGACACCCTCCCCCCTCCCCTCCCCCTCCCTTTTAGCGACAGGATGAACAAATTGGTGAAAGGTGGTCTTAAAATGACACCTCAAATAACCCCCCGCTCAAAACCATCATGACCCACCATCATCCCCCATTCTTCTCCCCCCTCCCAGACGTCCCCCGCACCTCCCCCTCGGCTTATGCCAAAAGCCTGCTCATTGACACTAGCACATTACCCCCCCCCCCAAACGGGTCATGCCGTTCCTGTCTTGACTACTACCAGACTAAATAATCAGCACTCAGCACGCACTACGTCTGGTTATCTTAGATATATCAGTGCACAGCCAGGACCGGCTTTGACTCCTGTCACAGACTCCCTGCAGCTGAAAGTCGCTCTTCTGAATGTCAGATCACTGGCTACCAAATTTTGATTAATGATATGATAGTTCAAAAGAACTTGCACTGTATGTTTCTAGTTGAGACCTGGTTAAACAACAAACTATAAATACTATCAGGCAGTCAGGCAAAATGGCAGAGGTGGAGGGATTGCCGCTATCTTATCAGCGTCGCTTGTATGTAATGACATTGACCTGGGTGAATTTACATCATTTGAATATCTTGCTATTGAGCTCAAAGCAGAATTATCTTTGCTCATCATCACATTGTACAGGCCACCAAAATATTCAGCACTATTTCTACAGGAATTCTCAGATCTGATTTCACTCAGCATCACTAGATGTGAAAGAATAATCCTGCATGGAGACCTAAATATTCACATCAATAAGAAGAATGATCCCAAGACTATTGAACTTGAAATGTTACTAGACAGCTATGATCTAAAACAAAATATCAGTGAACCCACTCATCAGCATGGTAACACACTAGACTTAGTGATAACGACAAGGTTGGACATCGATAAGGTCTCAGTAATCGAATTACCAATATCTGATCATCACTGTGTTTTTTTTTTATGCTAACCTACTCTTAACAAAGACCAAAAGAGAGACAGTGGTCAAACAAAGAATACTAGATGACACAGCAGAGGAAACATTCTCTAACATCATGAGATCATTTGAGCCATGCTCAGACTGCTCCTTAAATCTCATGGTTGAAAATCTAAACAACACCTTGTCATCTACCCTGGATATTGTTGCTCCATTAAAGGTAAAAAATAAATCCACTGACAGAATCTCCCCATGGTTAAACAAGAGCAATGTTACTCAGACTAAGAGGACTTGTAGAGCAGCTGAAGGAAGATGGAGGAAAACTAAGCTCACAGTTAACTATGATATCTACAAAGAATCCATGGCTGCCTATGGTAAAGCAATGCAGCTGGCAAGAAAGGATTACTTTTCTAATAGTATCACAGAGAATTTTGGAAATTCTAGAATACTATTCTCGACTATTAACCAACTACCGAACACTGTCCCCACCCCTCCGCAGTCCTCCATCAAAGTGTGAAGAAATCGCATTTTTCCTCAATAATAAAATAACTTCAATCAGAGCCAGCATCACTTATGATGCAAACACAGAGAACATCTGCAAACATTGTGATGTAACCATGGGAACATTCACCTGCATCACATTAACTGAGCTTCATAAAACTGTGATGGAATGTAACTCCTCCACCTCTTGTGTTGACCCGATACCTACAGCATTCTTTAAGCGGATATTCAACAGCATTTCAAGTCACGTCCTACATATTATAAACATGTCTCTTCTAACGGGCATCTTCCCAGATGTCTTCAAAACAGCCGTTATAAAACCCTTGCTAAAGAAACCTAACCTAGACAGTAATACGCTGACCAACTATAGGCCAATATCTAACCTTCCATCACCACCTTTCTGTCAGCAATAAATAAATGGATCAGCAATAATTTCTTAAAATTAAATGAGAACAAAACTGGAATCCTACTAGTAGGTCCTGTAACAAAAAGAGAGATGATGCTGAATAACATGGGGAAACGTACTCCTTTGATTAAACCTGAAGTCACAAGTCTTGGTGTTATCATAGACTCAGATCTAATCTTTAAATCCCACATAAACAAGGTGACAAAAACATCATTCTTCCACCTTAGAAATATAGCTCAGTCACTCCAGTAAGACCTCCATTCTCCAGACACGGTAAACAGTGACGATGTCATGTGTTTGCCGAGCTCTGGTCATTGTTACTGCTGTCCATTTGGCTACGTGTCTCCTGTATAATGTGGACAGGAAACCCAGAGCTGGTGATATACTGTATACCAAGATGCAATGCTCCCAACTCCAGGCTGCCAACACTGCGTTTGCCCCCGATCACTATTTGTTGTTATGGTGATGGCTAGTAGGATGGGATACAGCAGATAATAAGGTGAGAAATAATCACTGTATTTCAATCAAGTGAGAACACAAGCAAACATTGTATCTTCACGCGTTATCTGAAGAGCACAAGTGAGAGTTTGAACAGAACTAGTGCCGTGCCGATGGCTTTGCCTTGGGTATTGCTGCTTGTAGCTTTCTCGAGAACCTCTCATCCAAACGGCTTCACACTTGACACTACTCTTCCTGGAGTCATCAGCAATACAGCCCCCAAGTGTGAAGTCGATCAGATCAATGGTTGCAGACAAACATACAAAGACTTTTTCTATTTTAGTTGGATACTCTCTCTACCATCACTATCTCTTCTACTCTTCAGGGGAACAGTACTGCCGCATCCTAAAACCACTTAAACCGCCTCCTGTCAGAGTCTCATTGGACATGCGTTGTTGAGGTCAGTGTATTTGCTGTCGACGTTCAATTGAATTGGACTTTGGCTGCAAAACCCAGTGTAAAAACACACACGATGCTCTCTCCGTGTGAAATGCTCTTTCTTTTGCACAATGTCAATAATTAAAAAAAGGAAAGAATACAACAAAAAAACTTTAACAGGGAAAAAAGGGAGAATTCCCAAGAAGAGCAACAGAGTCCTCTTCCAGAACAATGTCCAAACACATGCAGTAGGTGCTGTACTGTGTAAACAAAGTAGACAGAAGTATCAGTATTGATACTGAATACATTAAATATTAAAAGGAGCAGTGTGTGGGATATTGAAAGGAGCCAGTTGAGGTGGTTCGGGCATCTAATAAGGAGCCACCTGGGCGCGTCCCTAGGGAGGTGTTCCAGGCACGTCCAGCTGGGAGGAGACCCTGGGGAAGACCCAGGACTCGGTGGAGAGATTATATCTCCTCACTGGGAACGCCTCGGGATCCCCCAGTCGGAGCGGGAGGATGTGGCCCGGAGAAGGGAAGTTTGGGGTTCCTTACTGGAGCTGCAGCCCCCACGACCCGACCCCAGATAAGCGGTAGAGGATGGATGGATGGAGTGTGTGGGATATGGCTGCATCTAGCGTTGCAGTTGCAGATTGCAACCAACTGATTACTCCTCCGCTCACCGGTCACTTTACAACTGCGACTAAATACTAAACCATACTAACGCTGTGGCATCTCTCAGGACCTTCAGCTCGCTCAGAGGCCATCCTTACCTTAACACTACTTCAGGGGTAACGAAATTCAGGCGGTGGCTGACATTGCCGCAGTTTTACAAGCATGCCGATTAAATTAAAGTAAA
This sequence comes from Cottoperca gobio, assembly GCF_900634415.1. NCBI lineage: Eukaryota > Metazoa > Chordata > Actinopteri > Perciformes > Bovichtidae > Cottoperca > Cottoperca gobio. The sequence goes on along the minus strand of NC_041373.1, from coordinate 19,395,035 downwards.
CATTAAGTGTAATATGTTACAACAACGCTGTGAGAGTGATGAGAGGGAACTAAAACAGTAAGGTTACGAACAACAAGGAAGGAGTTCCATGCAAATGAGTTAGTGCAGGATGCTGCTAGTTTAATGAAAATTGTGTTTCCAAGTAATAGCATCACTATAATTAGAACACATGGGAACATATTTAAAGTGTTGTATGTGTGCTTCTTACTACCCTGCACTACTTAGATAAGAATATTATTGTCCTACTTGGAGAAGCTGGTCTATACTAATCAAAACAAGCCCCTGTGATACGGTGTATGTGGTGTGCTTTGGATTGCCTCTTTGTCGAGGCACACTTAACCTGGTGCATTGTGCTGGTTGCTATTATTGATGTTTTCCATGAATGCAGATATGTTAAGGACAAATTGTTTGGTACATTGTGCCAACTCCATCTCTTTTAATCTTTGAATATTAAAAACCAATTGCTCAACAATTACTTTGCCAGGGGTGAAGATTTATTGCTTTCAATATTTTGCGGTTGCTGGAACAGAAACTCCACCTCCCTGCTGGAGTTTAAAGATAAGAACTAAACGTGGGTTACATGGGTCCAATACAAAACTCAATTTACTGTTAAGACATTTTTTGCTCTTCAGATTTCCTTCGTGTGGGGGATAGAAATACAGAGATGTGTGGGAAGAAAGAGGGAAATAGGAGTGGTGATAAAATGTCTTATTGGAACCATTACAGTGTCATGGTTACCTGGTTTTCATCACCAAGCTGGGAAGCTTTCTTAGCTCCTTCCTGCTCTCTGCCAACCTCTCTCCCTCTCTCATCCTCTCCTGTGTCCATTACCTTATCGCTCCCATCTTTCTCTTCCTGTCAACCCCAGCTCTCCCTCTGTCCCATCTTCCTCAATCGCTCTTCTCTTTCAGTTCCAGTGTTTGTTAAGGAGCCAGTAAAAGTGGCACCAGCAGCTGTCCAAACACTGATGGCCCCCCGCTGTGTGTGGAAGACCCCCTCCCCCTATGTTCCAAGTTCCCACATCACCACGTTTTCCACTACTGTCACCATGGCACCAAGGAATGAAAGGGAAGAAGAAGAAGAAGAAGAAGAAGAAGAAGAAGAAGAAGAAGAAGAAGAAGAAGAAGAAGAAGAAGAAGAAGAAGAAGGTATACAGAGACAAGAGGTTGAAAATGAGAAGAAATTTAAAGAAACGTGATGTAACAGGAGAAAAGGAGGACATGTTATATATATATATATATATATATATACCAAGAGATGTTACGTTTCAGTTCGGGAGCTTTGAGACGTGCATCAAGAATATTTTAGACTTGTTTCTTCACATTGTTCAGGACTGCTATGGAAAGAGTTCTTCCTAGTCATGTGCGATGAACCTATGAGGGCGCAAAACTCACAACTGACTGACATGCAGACCAAGATGTTGGGCCTCATGCAAGAACCACTCAAGATAATTACTGTGCATGGCTAATGTCTTATATTTAAGTTGCGTTCATTCATTTTCTCTTGGTTTCAAAGGATTTACTTCAGACGTAAATAACATTTAATGCAAAATTAATGTTCTGTTCACCATTTCTCCAATTTACTGAGAGGTTGAAACTTCAGCGAGCTGCTCTGATGGCATGTCTGTGGCAGCTGTGTCAAAATAAGCTGCATTATAAAGCAGTTTAGGGACGTTAAAATGATGCTACTACCTACTCACGACCAACAGGCAGAAACAAGCCTTTTAAAAGGAGTTTGTGCCGTTACAGAGGTTTTGATGAATCCTAAATACTCACATGAACAAACTCCTTGCAAGTCAGAAGTGATATTTCTACCTTAACATCAGTTTAATCTGTAAAATGATGATTGACCCTGTTTTCAGAGCGTCCATTCAGCTTCAGACTACCACTAGAGCGCAGTTACTGAACTGCTGCATGGGGGGAAATGATGGGGTTAGATCTTAATAGCGACCTTTAAGGGTTACCAGACGTGCAGTGCAGCTGTAAGCGAGTTTGTTTCAGAGCAGAGTCCCTCTTTTTTTGGTCTAAAGATTTCATCATACTCTTTTTAGTCGCACACATTTCCTTTATTGCATCAGTGCTCAGCAGTTGAGAAGGCTTGATATTTAGGGAAGTGGGTCAAGAAACAAGACTGCAACAAGAGGCGTCAGGACTAAGTCCTACGGTGTCTTTATAACGGACAGTTACCAATACCATAGTCTAATGAAAGAAAATTGTGTTAATCTGGTGATATTTCAGTAGGAAAAAAAATCTGGATTTCATTTCTATCTACTGAGTTTTCATCTCCGAATAATACATTTATATTGGGTTACATCCCTACACATGCACATCCAATATCAAAAGGTATAAATAGTTTAAAAACAGTGCATTACTGAAATGTTCAAAACTCAGGCCATGATTTTAGCATCACCATCTCAAGGACCAATCAACAAAAGATATAACGCGAATGATATTACAGCGCAAACATGCAGGTGAGGGCAATGTCTGAGTTGAATTATTGATGTGGCATTATTATTGAAGTGTAAATGCTGCCGTTGTGCAAAGTACAGAAAGCAGAACGATGGCAGAGACAAAAGGTCCAGACTGACAAGTTGCAGAAGCTTCAGGCTACTAGGACTTTAATGGTGACAGAGAGAATCAATATCCCGGTCTGTCAGTGCTGGTGGTGTTTTGAAACGCACACCTTCAAGAAGATCCGCTCCTGCACACACACTCTGTACAACATCAGGAGGATACGTCCCCTCCTGACTCAGAAGGCGACGGAGGTTCTTGTTCAGGCTCTTTTCATCTCACGGCTTGACTACTGCAGCTCACTCCTTGCTGGACTGCCTACATGAGCCATCCGACCTCTACAGCTCATCCAGAATGCAGCAGCCGGACTGGTCTTCAATCTACCCAAATTCTCCCACAATGCACCGCTTTTCAGCTCCCTTCACTGGTTACCAGTGGCGGCCCGAGTCTGCTTCAAGACTCTGGTGCTGGTCCACCTTGCTGTGAATGGATCAGCCCCTTCCTACATCCAGGCCACGGTCAAACCAAACACCCCAGCACGTTCACTTCGCTCTGCATCGACCAATCAACTCGCTGCTCCCTCACTGCGAGTGGGACCCAGATTCCCCTCAAACATAACTGACCTCCCCATTGATGTCAGGTCAGGTCTTTACACCTTCTGCAGACTGAAAACTCACCTGTAATGTTCTGGGCATGACACCCTTTATAAACCTCACTTCAGCTTGTTTATGTACAGATGGGAAGGATTATCCTCTTGCTTCACTCTTCATTATCCTCAGTACACTGTGTGTGTATTTTTACGAGTGTGTGTCATCTTGTATGAGTGTGCATGACGGTGATGTTTCAGCTGCTCCTTGTAATTCGTGTCATTGCTGCTCTCCCGGTGCAACGGCAGGAGCTTAAGGCAACAGCTGTTCTCTGCTGCGCCGACTGCAGTGGATGCATCACATTTCTGTCTCCACGTTAAACTCGGCTCAGAAGAAGGTGCAGCTATGTTTTCTATTTAACCCAACATATATTCTTGACATGTGCAACACTGCGAGGATGACTTTGTATTTTACAAAGAGAATTATTCAATCTTCGGCTGATGGTTCAGCTTCTTGTTATGTTTTTACATCTTTGAATATTAATGGAAGTTTCTCATTCACCTGCCAAAAGGTCATTCATCAAAACACATTACATGGTGTGGTGAACGCGTTCAAACTGCATGTAGATCTTCATTTGCAGAAAATAAAATTGTTTTTTTGAATGAAAATAAATGTGCATCTATATTCAGATGATTTGGTGCTTATCTAGATAGATAATCAATAATTTAATACAAAAAAAACACAGATATAATATGATACACTGCAGTTCAAAGCTGATATTTAATATTGATCCAGCTCAGATTTAATATAACTAGAAAAACTCCAACAAGAAACATCAACTCAAGATAATAAAATATATTGATAGAAAAATGATTGTTCCATCTTATACTAGAGAGATATGAACACGCAGAACATGTTCCTAGCGCTGCTAGGATCCTGATGAGAGTGCGAAAGTACGAACACATCACACCCATCCTCAAATCACTGCATGGCTCCCGGTCTCACTCAGGATGGATTATAAAATCTCCCTTTACACCCATCAGTGCATTCACGGAAATCAGAGAACTGCTCACCCCACTGTAAAGGCTAACCTCCTCCTTCCCCCCAGGACCAAGCTCGAAACCATGGGAGATCCACCTCCACCTCCTGCTCTGCCGCTCCCAGACTGTGGAATGCTCTCCCTGAACATCTGAGGACGCCACAGACTGTGGGTGCTTTTAAAACAGGCTTAAAAACGCATCTTTTTAACAGCATGTTGCTCGACTTTCAAAATGTTCAAATGTTTGTTTTTTTATGTATATTTTGCACATCGTTTTTACTCTGTAGCACTTTGAGTTTTGTTTACGCAAATGAAAAGTGCAAAATGTATTATTATTATTATTATTATTAATACATTTTAAGGCTACTAATGGAAATAAATATATTCTATTGCATCCAACCCTGCTGTCGTGTCTCTCCTTACAGTATGTTGTGAGTCAGTCTTAACATTTCCATTCATCCACCAGCAGAAGCTCTCAGCAGCAATCGTGCCGCACAAAAGACCAGAGGAGGCAAAGAGTCGTGGCCCTCGTTCACTGTAGCAACAAACTATGACATGTTGTTTCATTGTATGCTATTGTACTGGAGGAACATGTTCCAACTGTCTAAGTAATCAAGGCTTCAATCATAACACAGCCTTTTCACAGAATTTCACTGGTATTGGTATCGACTACCACATTTCTGCCATTGTGACGCCCCCACCTGTGTCTCTTTAGGGCTTTCCACACTGCACTTAGCCCCAGAATAAGTGAGCGGTTAGCCTGGAGCTTAGAACGCTTTCACACTGGCACAATCCACAGTGGGCAAACCCCAAACCCCGAGTTTGTGTCTCTTGTAACTCAACATCTTGATCACATTCACACTGTTCTTACACTCTTCCATGCAGAATCTACCGTGTGTGCGAGCGTTTCTTACCAGCAGGGGCATGGCCACGTCAGCGAAGTAAACAAAGGCCGCTCCGAGTGTGAATCCCACAGCCACAGGCAAGAAAGCAAATGAGCCGTATTTCCCAGAATCCTCCGCCATGTCGATCGCCGGTGCCAGCAACGACCAATACGAAGCAGCCAGCATTACCTGAGAGGGGAGAAGAAGGGGAATGAAAAACTGCACGTACAGGTGATTTAAGAGATTCCGTGTGTGTCTGACCTCTCGTTAAAGTCTTGACCAGATAGTCCAAATGGTAATGATTGCTCCAGGTAATAGTCAGACCCTCAGGTGTTAACAGGGAAAGAGATTTATGGCTGGTGGAAAACTTTTCCTTACGTAACAGTTAAGAAAGTCCTGACAGTCAAAAGTAAAGGAGGCATATTGTTCGGCTGCAGCACCCACAAGTACTGCTGGCATCAAATCTAGTAAGCTGTGTCAGTCAGACAGAGTACAACAATGTTTGGCTCGAAATGGAACTCTGGGAGCTGAAAACTCAGCAGTTTTATTTCAGTCTTATTCTTGTTGAACTGCCAAAGCCCGACAGCAATCAGTTCCTCGTCATGATCGCAGAGGACGAAGGATCTCGTCCTGCTTTCCATCAACAGTGTGACTTCTTGACACTCCCGAACAGAACCACCTTTACAGTTTACATCATGGAAATGTACCGAATGTCACCGAACCTTCGCTCCCTCTCTCCCTCGTCAGCTCTCAGTCCTCCCTTCATCGGACTCCTTCTCACTCGTTCTTACCAACTCTGCCAGAAACACTCTCCTCTCTGTCCTCTCACTTCACGGCAGGTCCGTCAGTCCCCTCCAGCTCCCTGGTTGGATGACTCCATGCTGACAGAACCATCCTACATCCTTTACGTAAATTTAAATCCAAAACACCAGACGACCTCCTTGCCTATAACTCTCTTCTCTCCTCTTTCTCTATTTGCTGAAGCAAAAAGCGCTTTCTTCCAATTTTAACATAATCTACAAGAGCACTGCTGGACACCCACTTAAGAGGAGCATTGATTTTAGAAGCCTTCTTATGCTACTGCATCAGTCTGGGTAATAACTGCAAAGCTGGTTTCCATTCCATACTGTTCCACTTCACTTAGTTTCACATAGGAACAGTTTCATCCAAGAAGAATATGGTGAAACACAGCAACTGGTTCCATGATTGTACGACAAGTTGTAAGTTTTAGTTGCTGCACATTCTTCTGTGTTAACTTGTTAGAGACGTTGCTCACTAACATATCACCCATAATTACGGAAAAGCACTCCTGACGGGATTATTTTTATCTTCCACACCAGCTCTCTTCATAGAAACTTTCCATTGTCTACCAATCAAGGGAACAATCCGGACGTTTTAATTAACAACACTCCAGACATAAGATCAGCAGTTTGACTCACTGCTGTTACAGCTGCCAAGCACCAAAGGTGCACAAAATGTAAACACATTTCTTCTTGTTTGTTTGAGCTGTACAAAAACAAACTGTCAAAATGTGAATTTGTGGTTTCATGGCGGGTTTACGTGCAGAACTGCACCTGTACAAAACAATAGTCTGGGCTGCCCCCTTAAGTCGAATAATCCGTTGCTCAGTGTGCATTACATTATATTTTATATTCTAGCAAGAAATTAATCCTGCGAACATCGTTTCCAAAAGCTGCTTGTAGGTTATAGACACGGCAAAAAGAGTCCCAGCCACAAAGCATTGGTAAACGAGTCGGGGTCAGTGTTTCAAGACGGGTTGGTTGGGTTGCAGTCATCACCCGCAGACCCCTGACGTACCGAGGATGCCGCCCGGTTGACAGTTGCCCTGGGATCAGGGGTCCCTTTCCCCCCCTGCAGGGAGAGCGAGTGCAGCGAGCGCTTAGTCCAAAGCCCCAGAAAGCTGCGAGGTCAGAGAGAGGGGGGCGAGCCACCTTCTCCCCGGGCTGTTCCAAGTCTACCTTAGTGCCAAATGGCAGCGCACCAACTTGGAAGGAATGCCAGAATAACATCCCGCGGCGGGATCCTCCGGCATCGAGCGGCCGTATGAATGACTGAATCAAAACATTCTGATTCATGTACAGCCCTGAAATAGTCCCCAGCTAACTGGCCTCTGGTTGTTGCGTCATATCAACTGGACAGACATGAGAGTGGGTTCAATCTTTTAATCAAACTCTCAGGAGGAAAGAGAATAAACCAAGTGCAGCGTATAAAGCTCACAACCCTGTTGAGAAAGGCTTGTGGTGCAAGAACATTTTATCTACAAATAATGATGAAAACACATTCAGAATCAGCGTAGAAGCTTCTAACATTAGTCTGCAGTAGTCGATACTGATATCAGACTATTTCAAGGACATTAAATAATCATATTTAATTCACCTAACACACAATGATGAATAATTAAATTTGTTTCAATCTGAATTTATTGCAAATGTTCCGTTAAACTCTCAGCAAAGAGACTTTTCTTCTGTCTTCCTTTATGGTTCATCTTTCTAATTTGCATTCGCAGCAGCCAAACTCCAGCTCACAATCTTTAGTTGAGCAAATTAAGTCTCAACAGAGTTTCAAGGCTAATGAAACACTCGTCTACCACTGAGGCCAGCAGGGGAATATAAAAAGTTCCAGAACAGTTCCCTGTTATCATATGAACGAGGTATTTAGGGTAGGATTGCTCAACATCTGCGTCTAAGACTGAACTACGTCTGTTAAGCTCTCATTAGCTTGGAAAAAGAGTTTTGCAAGAACTCGCAGCGATAGCTTAAGCCATAAATAATACGCAAGATAGCAGACACAGCAAAACACAGGATCCTCCTCAGGCCTGAATTTGTGTTGCACTGTTCATATATAAAACATAAGGAAGCGAGAGAAAAGTCACGGAAGAAGAATCTCTAACTTTTTTAGCCACACTAATAGTGTGAATGTTGGTGGACCTCCATGTTGGTCCACAATGAAATATTTAGAGAGTCATATACTCTGTGTTGTTCATGAATAAATAACTCAGCTCTCCAAAACCACCAAGAAGTGAAGTTTGCACTCAGCTGAAGGTGCCAAACTTCACACATTACTAATAAAGTGTAATCACAGAAATAAGAATTACTGCTCGATTAAACTCCATCCAAACCATAACACAGCCTTTAGTTCGCTTTAGATGTCGCCGAGTTCAAGGAGGTTACGTTTTCTGCTTGGTTCGTCTGTCAGCAGGATTATGGGAAAGAAACTGGCCCTATTTTCATGAAACATGGTGGAAGGGTTTATCATGGGCCAATGAAGAACCCATTAACCATTCGAGCAGATCCAGATCACGGTGCTGATGCAATAATTAAGTTCGACTTTCACTCAAACTGCCAGATAGAGCATTTGTGCTGCATTCATGTGGTGTCGGGATAATTGGACAAATAAGTTCCCGACTGGGAAAATGAACATGTTGTTTAAACGTTCATAGTCTTTGCTCACGAACACAATAAAATCGGAAAAACGACTTCCCAACTCAGGAAATGGGACCATCGGAGGAGCACTTGAATGCAGCATTGGCCTTGGCGGACGTCTTCTAGTTCAGTGGTCGCCAACTACCAGTCCGCGGAAAGAATGAATAAAACAATATTTTATTTTGAAAGGCGTTTTATTTTGAAAAATCACAGGATACATCTGTCTGTGCGTCTGTGTCTCTTGACACATGTCAAGACCATAGGTCAAGACGCTCGTCTCAGTCACGTGATACTTTACTTCAAAAATTAAGCCCACAAGCAACAATGAGCAGAAAACAAACGTCTTTAAAGAGCTTTTTTGGAAAAGGGAAAAGACCCAATGAGGAGACAGAAGAAGAAGGAGAACAAGAAGAAGAAGAAGAAGAAGAAGAAGAAGAAGAAGAAGAAGAAGGAGGAGGAGGAGAAGAAAGAGGAGAAGAAGGAGAAGAAGAAGGAGGAGAAGAAGAGACTACGACGTCCAAGACAAAGAACATCAACACATGCGAGTGCACGGAGAGCGTCATACTTAGTGACTAACCGTGTCGCTAAGAGAAGAAACCTTTTACTGTTGGTGAAGAAGTTATCCCCAGAGACACGAGCTCAGGGCTCCCACTAACTCAGCGTAATGCTGAGTTTTTATGCACTTTATATTTGTTTTTATGTCGGTCGTATCATTTTATTCTGTCATATTTACCCCCCCACACTTTGAAGGCCGGTCCGTGAAAATATTGTCTTACATGAAACCGGTCCGTGCCGCAAAAAAGGTTGTAGACCGCTGCTTTAGTTTGTTTCTTTATTGACAGCTCAAAATGTCAAATACATTCCCAAAAACAAATTATTCTGCCAAAATATTCTTGATAATATAGATTTAGGTCATAAAGTAGTTTCTATACCAGACTCCTGGTGTGCGCTGGAATATGAATTTATTGTGGTACCTCTGTGCTGTTCTATAATGACACAAGTTTGAAGCTTGCAACAAACTAAATGAATAATTTCTCCATTATAATTATCCTCGTCTAACATAAACAGGAAGACAGGCGTCACAAGGCTGTAGCCGTATTAAGGACTCTGTTGGTGGGTGCTCTGATCTTACAAAGCTTGAGGGTAATCATCCAGACGCATGTCGCAGCGTAATCAATCCTGCAATCAGTGATCGCCCCGCTGAGTCTGGAGCTCCATGTGAGCAACGAACGTCAATATTAAACAAGCAGCGAGTTATTTAATGGTTTCACAACTATAGCGTCACATACCATGGTCTGCACATGCTGTTGGTATATTCTTCCCATTAAAATTATGCTTTTAGTATTTAGAACGTGGCTGAAATTCACCTATTTATTTAGACAAATTATCATTATTTTCCACCTGGCAAAATCTATTTTTCCGTATTAAAATGTCAAATACGTTCTGAAGATAAGATCATCCTACTTTTCAAAGACTAAGATGATGTCATTAGATGTTTCGATGAGCGACTAACACTCCAAAAGATACCACAGTCCGACATAAAGTACATAACATGACTTATTTACAGCACCAGTTGAAAACAAGCTCAAGGACGGTGCTGAACAAATACAAATAAAGAGAGATATACTCTTTCCTACGGACAAGTCATTGCTTGTGATTTCTAAAATAACTGCAGTATTTGTTCGTCCAGCGGTGATTCGTGGTGCAATCATCTAATCACAGCTCGGGGCGGATAGAGAAATACGACGGATGGAGAGATTTGATGGATTGTGAAGATAAAGACGAGGCGTAGAACAACTTGATTGCTGCTCTGCACCAAATGAGCATCAACTGCTTCTGTGGAGTACTTGGCAGGTGGAGCAAGAGAGACTACATCATGTTTTCATCTCCGTATCTGAACCCTTTCTGGGTCTCACTAGCTTTCCACATACCGATTAAGACTAAATTTCACCTCGAGGGAGTTGTGCTCATACATTCCCCTCACTGTGTGCAGGTTCCCAATTGCATCACTCCATTTTAATGGCCTGTATCGCTGTGAGTGCCATTAAAGAGACGATGACTCCATTCATGTTCCCTCTTCAATCAATTCATCTTCCTCCCTGACATCTCGTATACTTCTATCAAGCTAACAATGTTCAAAGCTGTCCACTTCCTCTCTCTCTCTCTTCCAAAGCTAAATGGGTCCCATTCTCTTCCACTGCATCCGTCACCGCATCGCTCTCATCCTGCAACTCAACCATCTAAGTGGTGTCCTCGCTTCCTCATTCCCTCAGTCGTCCACACTGCTGGTTCTGATCATGTTCGGCTGGAGAGACGTGTGCAGCTACAGGAGGAACCACTTCTGCAGGTCGGAGATACTTTGCAATGTAATCAGGGGATTTCATTCCAAATATGAATTACCACTAAAACATAATGTAAGTTTTCATTCATCAGGTAAAAATACCACATAGTTGCTATTCTGGGTTTTACTGCTGAGCAAATATCCTGCAACGTTTTATATGTTACATCATTAATCAATCAGAATCTAGCATCAGATGTGCAGATGTTCCAGGACGTCACCATTTGGGATATTAACTCATAGGTTGCAAACAAATGCATTTGAGATGGCGCGGTGCAGGTGGAATGGAAGGAACGCGACAACACTGACAGGAGCACGTTTGAGCTCATTGAGAGGAGGGAAGTGAAGTGTAGACAAAAAAAACGTCTGCGCCTGATTTATTATTGGATATTTACCACTGTGGTCAATATTTGGGAAGAGCAGGTGTAACATCTGCAGCGAGGGAGAGGAAACAGACCAACAAAAGAGCAGAACGTAAGAAATCAATCAGCTTAATCAGACTATAATAAAGTTCAATAAGATGTTTCAGTTATACCTAAAGAATATAAAACATCCAATACCTTCAAATATTGGCTTTTTTTCACTGGAAGCAACATTTATTATATAGAAGAGCAGTGTTAGTGTTTTTATTATTCTATACACCCTAAAATTAAACTGGTGTAATGTTGACCATGTTCATAATCTTAGTTTAGTGTGTTAGCATGCTGACGTTTGCTCATTAGCACTAAACAGCTGAGGCTGATGGGAACATCATGTGTTGCAGGTATTTGATCACAAATTAAGGTTTTGGACAAATTGAATCTTTGTTTTTTTGTTGTAAAAATTCATCCTGAGGGGATCATGTCAGGCGACCACCCAGTGGTGACCGAACACTACAGACCAACGTATGCGTCTGAGTTTAACGCCTCGAGTCGACATTGAACTTTAACCTTTCCAACATACTGGTTCTTCCAGGGTTTTAATAGCGGAGCGTGGAGAAGTAAAAACAAAGCATGGCGTCTACGTGACATTTTCAACAGCTTAACAACGGCCCCCACCCCGCGGAGCTCAGCGGATCGATTGCTTTTTCAACCGAGAAACCGGCCTTTTCTTGTCAGACGAACCTGTCAACTCGGTTTGGAGCACAAGTTGCAACACTACAGTTTTAATTTACAAACGTTTACAGACATTCTGCACTTTCACACGTACAGTACAAACATCTCATCGCAGTAGTGTAATACAGGCTGCCTCGTTCTCCTGCTCGTCAACATCTCCACAGACGATCATTCTTGAAGCTCCAACCTGTAAGCGGTGAGGAGAGCAAAGTCTGAGTGCAATGAGAGGTGTTCACATACGTTAAGTCGCTTCTTTCTCCTACGAGGAATGACCGTGATTCAATGACTTTGATTTGCACTCAGCCGTGTAAAGAAATAAACATCCTGCTCATTCACGCGGGAGTAAAATGTTGAAACACTGTTGTTATTGAACTAATACCGCTTGTCTGCAACAGAGCACAGTTACGTCTATTTTCATCAATCAGATGGAAACTAAATTCAGAAATGAATTGTTCACTTATACTGCAGAGATAATAAATCATCCATCTTCATATCGTTACACACACAGAGCAAGCTTTTAACCTGGTAGAGAATCTACTTCACCAAATAAAAACAGGAAATAACAGCAAAGAGCACGAAGTAAACATAATGATCCAGTAATGTGAGAGGATAACGAGCATCGTCACTTCACGACTTACACTCAGCACCACCCTTCATGTGAAGTGCGCTGCACCTATAACAACCTCGTGCACACGGCCTCGCACACTCCCCATGCTCTTTGAGACCGTGCCATTAAAACAGTCGCGCATTTCTTGCTACTCTCTTCGCCCTCATGACTCACAGCTGCTGCACTTAACTGTGCTCACAAACACTCAAAGCTGCGATCTTACAGCCACTGGTACATTCGATCAACTTGATGCAGTAAGACACACTTGTGCAGGAGCGGTGGAAGGACGGAGAAATTCTATATATGCACTCGGAAAGGATTTCGTACGGCCTTGTAAGACTAAAGTAATTCCAATTCCTCTTCAAAAAAAAACACACACTGCTGCTCGTATGAAGTATTCCTGACAGGTACCGTCTTCCCTTCAGGATGCACATTCACATCACACACACAACACGCATCTGGCAGCAGCATGGCAACAGAACTAATGCCATATGGACGAATGCTGAGACCTCTGCTCTCGCTTCTGCAGGCTAGTTTTCAAACTCACGCGATGCCGAAAATCCCTGAAAAGCCTTTTGGAGACGGCGTGCATCACAAGTACCGACTGTTTGGTTTAAGCACATGTTTTACATTTAGAGGTAGAAGGGCACTCGGAGGGCGCAGAGCTCATGCCAAGGCGAGAAAAATAATGTGAGTATCTGCCACGAGAATCACGTGCAGAGATAATGAGTTCTTATTTCAGCCATGCTGCACAAATCCACCAAGTTGCATAAAGAATCAATGTAAATATAAACTGTTTGGGGGGAAAGATGCAGAGCACAGCACTGTGAGCGTCCACGATGTGAAGCAGGAGAATGAAGTCCATCCAACCGTCCATCCATCCGTCCATCCAACCGTCCATCCATCCGTCCATCCATCCGTCCATCCATCCATCCAACCGTCCATCCAACCGTCCATCCATCCGTCCATCCAACCGTCCGTCCAACCGTCCATCCATCCATCCATCCAACCGTCCGTCCAACCGTCCATTCGTCCATCCATCCAACCGTCCATCCATCCGTCCGTCCAACCGTCCGTCCAACCGTCCGTCCATCCGTCCGTCCAACCGTCCGTCCAACCGTCCGTCCAACCGTCCGTCCATCCATCCATCCATCCATCCAACCGTCCGTCCAACCGTCCGTCCATTCGTCCATCCATCCAACCGTCCATCCATCCGTCCATCCATCCGTCCAACCGTCCGTCCATCCAACCGTCCATCCAACCGTCCGTCCAACCGTCCGTCCAACCGTCCGTCCATCCAACCGTCCATCCATCCAACCGTCCATCCAACCGTCCATCCATCCGTCCATCCATCCGTCCATCCATCCATCCAACCGTCCGTCCAACCATCCATCCAACCGTCCTTCCAACCGTCCATCCATCCGTCCATCCATCCGTCCAACCGTCCGTCCAACCGTCCATCCATCCATCCATCCAACCGTCCATCCGTCCATACATCCAACCATCCGTCCAACCGTCCATCCATCCATCCAACCGTCCATCCATCCATCGTCATCCATGTTGGTTTCTTCTTACAGTCTCAGCTGCAGCATCCAGAGTCCTGCGAGCGCTTGACGTGTAAACACTGAGATTAACTAATATCGAGTCCTTTATTCCCGGGACGATGACTTCATTTATGTAACTGTTCACGACAGCGAGAAGGAAACGGATCATTTGTTCCGTCGCGTGGCAGGAACATCATGAAGTGTGACGTTAGAGCTGCAATAAACACAAAGCTGTGACGTGTCATTATCGTGTTTCTCCCTTGATGCATATTAAACATGATCAAAGGGATGAGGAGGCATTGTTTATTGTTTTATGATGAATTTTTTTTTTATGAACGATACAAATGATGCTGCGTTGCTTTTTCTTATTTTCTTACACCTGCAGTAATAAAACTCATCGACTGAGCCCCGACGAGGAAAACTTTATTTAAAATGTTCTCGCAAAACAAAACGTAAAGAAGCAGAAGACTGCGATTAAATGTTTCACATGAACGTCTGTCGTTTAACTGCTTCCAAGAATAAACTGCGTCATTACTTAAAACATGCACGGAGAGGTGGGAGGAAGACACACAAATAAATCATGTGTGTGTGTGTGTGTGTGTCCATCTGTCAATCAGTGTGAGCAGATGTAAAGCATCTGAATCACATGAGATGCAAAGAGAATGACATGTGCAGTCTCTCTATCTCTCCCCCCTCTCCCTCTTTCCTCTCTCTCTCCTAGAGAACACGACTCCTCATATTTACCCAACTCTCTCTCGCCTCCCCTCCGTGTCGCCCCGCCTGCATCTGCTCTCTCCCTGCTCTCGCGCCCCCCTCCTCTCACCTCCTCTCTCTCTCTCTCCCCTCTCCCCCCTCTCTCCCCTCTCTCCCCCTCTCCCTCTCGTCTCTCCCCCTCTCTCTCTCTCATCCTCCGCCTCCTCTCCCCCCCTCGTGCTCTCGCCCCCTCGGGCGGCTCCTCTCGCTCTCTTCTCTCTCTCCAGCCCCCCATCTCTCGCTCCAAACTCTCCCTCCTGACTCCCCCCTCTCGCCCCTCTCCCTCCCTCCCCTCCTGTCTCTCTCTCCCCCTCTCTCTCGCTCCCTCTCTCTCTCCCCCCTCTCCCTCCTCTCTCTCTCTCTCCCTCCTGTCTCTCCTCGCTCCCTCCCTCTCCCCCTCTCTCTCCCCCTCTCCCTCTCCCTCTCCCTCCTCTCTCTCTCCCTCTCTCCTCCCTCTCTCTCCCTCCTCTCTCTCCCTCCCTCTCTCTCTCTCTCTCTCTCCCTCTCCCTCCCTCTCTCTCTCCCCTCCCTCCCTCTCTCTCTCTCTCTCCTCCCTCCCCCCTCTCTCTCTCCCCCTCTCAATTAAATCAATTAGTTTCCTGACATTTGAGAGCACAGTAAAAGCTTATCGGTTGACTCTTGTGCTTCTGTGTGTGAAATTGCTTTGTAGAGAATAAGTGTTTAAAGGGAGATAAAAGGTGTTTCTGCTGCTCGTGTGTCACATGTCATCGCTCCCCCAGCATC
>NC_041373.1:19369492-19374492 GCF_900634415.1 Cottoperca gobio | reverse complement strand
CATGGTGACCTTTGACCCGCAGACCGATCACCACTAACTGATTCAACTCTTCCACTAGGCGCTACATGTCCTGTTTCCAATACTTCATCCACACGTTGCATGTGAAGCACTGTAACATTGGAAACATTGATGTTACATCAGTTAAAAATATTAGATGGTCGTTCCACTTCATCTTCAATGGATTTCTGTCCTTGCATAATTGAACAGCTGTGCACAATGGAGGCTCAAGAAAGACGCAATTATTCTTTGATTGTGAGGAACAAACCCCTGCTGTCGTATGTAAATACAACTTCAAAACACCTGCATTGGAAACATCCCAACAGGACGTCACACTGCAGCTTTTGCATCATAATAACAGGAAGCACATACATGTTTGAGTCTGTGTTACCATGCTGCAATCACTTAATGTTAACATGCCACCCTGGATGCAATACATCCATCAACAGAAGCATTCAGATTCTGTTACGACATCCTTTTTATTAATGAAACACAGATGTGACCGTGCAGTTGTTGTAAATATTTGACATTCCTGTGTTGCAATTACAGAAAACACTGGTTTGTGTTGCTCAGGACTGACTCTGGGTTTATGGGCAGTAATGCTGGGAAACAGAAGGATGACTATAAGCAGAAACAACATAACTTTCCAGATTTCTTCTCTGGCTTACTGTCAGTCTCAAGTATGCTGGAGGAATGAGACGCAGCATGCCGTTACATATGAAACATATTTGACTGAAGATCCCTTCTGATGAAATACAATAAAACTGTCTGATTCACATTTTGCTGGAATTATTTTATTGCATGCAATCTGCAGATGGTCTGTGTTGTTGTTGTTTCCAGAATGTTATTGGTTTTCCAACAGACAGAGCAGTTCTACAGTTGCGCCATCACACCAATAGAAAACAGATTGATGGGTTTGACTCGTGGCAGCAGCGTGGCTCTGTGGCGTCCAATCGGCCTGCGAGTTGGAAATATCTCAGAAACTATAAGATTAGATGTATTGCCGTGAAATTTGGTACAGACATTCCACATGACGTTGGCGATGCTTTGACGTATCCTGTACACAACAGGAGTTGGACATTAGTGATTCATAGTGAAACGTCTTGACGAGTCATTTCTTACAGATATTTCGGGTCCTTTAAGATTAAATCCTCAAGACTTTGGTGATTACATTACTTTACAGGTCATTGAGCAGACGCTCTTATCCAGAGAGACTTACATTGAACTAAGTACAGGGACAGTCTCTCTGGAGCAGCTCAGGGTTAAGTGCCTTGCTCAGGGGTACAATGGTGGCAGCCTGGTATTGAACCTTCTAGTGTTTTGTTTGGAAGGCGTACCACTAGGCCATCACCACCTGTGATCTTCTGCCTTTTACTGTATAAACTTAGCCCCGAGTTAGACAACGTTGAACGCGTCATCCGTTTGATTCCACATGGCTCTGCAGCACGTGGATGTGGCTGCCAGCGTGTCTGTCTCAACACCACAGTGAAATACTGCGCGTGAAATACGAAGCTGTCAAACATCTCCACATTTAGCACCATCAAGCAGTGTTTCCAGTGAAGTGTTTACGAGGGGCTGGGGTTGGGGTGGAGAGGTGGGCTCCGCTGTATGAAGTGCTGGTCTCCAGGGGGACGTTAAACCACAAACCTAATCAGGAGTTTAGACTACAAAGGCATTTCTTTCCAGTTAATTGGAAGCCGTTAAAAGCCAAAGTGAAGGTTTGTCTGGAGATATCTCCGAGGAAATCTGTGACATCTGATGGACGAGCTCTCGGATAAGGTCTTTGAAATGAGATGAAATCACTGCAAGGTTGAGAAGAATTGACTTGTGTTTTTTTAAGCTTTGCTAGCTGTGTTGATGGTGGGGGGCGGAGGTTTTCTGGGGGACATTCCCTGGGTATTCCAGCTATGCGTGTCAGAGCGGCAACAGCACGGAGGTCATCGCTCATCCAGAGTCTTTAATCTTGCGAACCGTCCTCTCCTTTCCAATCTCTCTTTCTCTTTTCCATCTCCTTCCACTTCGCTCTCTAGTCTCCTTTTCACCTTTTCCTCCTTTTTGCGGCGTAAGCAAAACAAAGGTGGAGGAGGAAGGAGTGAAAAAAGCATCCCATGTCAAATGTCAAAAACAAAAGCCTGAAAAAAACTTATCAGACTTTCTCTGTCTGGCAGATTTACTCCGTCGGGGCTGTAAAGTTGGGTGGCCCGGGCAACGAGATAGTGTTATTATCTATGTGTGTGTTTAGGTTTAGTTGTATGACCCCCCACTGAACTGTGAAGGAGCACAGGGGTGGAGTGTGGTGAGACAAAATGGATGGTTAAGAGGGGGGTGAAGTAAACAGAAGAAAGAGTGGAAAGAAGAAGTTATGAAAACAAAAGTATTGTAGCAGATGGGGCCCGACTTTACCTTGGAAACAGCAGCAGAGGAACTGGGGGAGCACTGAGGAGGGGCGTGAGCCGGGCTGGAGTTTATCACAATCTCTGGAGACTGATGAACAAGGGGTGGGAGGGTAGGTGGGGGGGTCCACACACACACAGCGGCAGACACACTCCTCACACACTGAGGGGGGAAGACATATAAAAGGGCTCCCAGGGAGAAAGAGTGGTCAGACAAGCAACCGAGTGGCAGTCTGCTCTTCTCCACACTGCTGTGCGTCATTGACTGTGTTTACGCGAGTGTGTGTGTGTGTGTGTGTGTGTGTGTGTGTGTGTGTGTGTGTGTGTGTGTAATTGAGTGTGTGTGTGCACATGGGTATCAGAGAGAAGCCTGCTGGCTCCACCACAAAGGAATAAAGTTTGACAGTTTTCTTTTTTTAAAGATAAGAGGTAACGATTTCTTTTTGATCGATTCTTCAACTCGCCGAGGCACAATGGACGCCTCGTTTCTATCTGGTGTAGACTACAACGACACGTACGTGGACGAGCATTTATTCTTTAAGGACCATATTGATGGCTTCGGCATCACGATGGCGATACTCTACTCGGTGGTTTGCATCCTGGGACTCACTGGAAACTCTCTCGTCATTATTGTCATTTTGAAACTGGACAAAATGTCATCTTCCACAACGGTGTACATTTTCAACCTGGCGCTAGCCGATGGACTCTTCATGGTTGGTCTTCCCTTCATAGTGAGCCAGAACTTCCTGAATCAGTGGATGTTTGGCGACATAGTGTGCAAAGTGGTCATGGTGCTGGACGGCATCAACCAGTTCACCAGCGTCTTCTGTCTGACGGCGATGAGCATCGACCGCTACATGGCGCTGGCCGACCCCCTCCGGTTCGCCCGTTGGAGAACGCCACGCTTTGCCAAGTTCGTCTCGGCGTTCCTGTGGCTGTTCTCGCTCCTCACCATCCTCCCCATGGCGCTTCACTTCTCCACTGATCGAGGCCTGTGTTTACCGGACCTCGGTTCGGACGACTGGTGGATCGGCGTCTTGTCTTACACCTTCGTCATGGGGTTTGCTTTGCCGTTCACGGTCATGACGGCCTCCTATACGGCGCTGCTGCTCACAATGAGATCCCAGCGGGTCCGAGCGGCGACAACGTCAAACTACGAGAGCAACCGTGTGGAGCGCCAGGTCACCAAGATGGTGGTCGCGGTGGTGTTGGTGTTCGGGATGTGCTGGCTGCCATTTTACACCTTGAACTTCTGCGCTCTGTATCAAACAGGCCTGGTTCTGACCTTCGCCAGAGCGTTTGAGTTTGTGGTCCTGCTGTCGTACTCATGGAGCTGCGCTAACCCCATTCTCTACGCCTGCTTCTCCGACACCTTCAGGAGGCACTTCCGCACACTCCTCTGCCCCGTCCCCAAGTCATCTCCCAGCATGCAGTGCAACACTGAACGGTATGACCTAAATGACAGCGGTGTGCGGGATGTGACCATTCTGGCATAGAGAAATGACGACTGACTCACCATTGTCCTGTCATGATGCACCGCATGACACTTTTAAACTTCTTTCAACTTATTTACTCATTTGATGGTTTGTAGATATGTGATGAATTCAGATGTTGTTGTTTAACTTCACTTAACTTGGAATGTATTGAAGTACATCATTTCTTTTTGTCTCATTTGATTTTCTCGTCCTATGTGATCAGATTTGCTGAATTTTGAGCGGAATCTCGTTCATCACTGTCTCAAATGTTGGTGTTTGATCAGGTGCATGTGGAGATTGAGAGATTTTGAACACACTTGTGTTAATTCACTGTTCAAATACTGAGTGTGTGTCTTTCTGCAGCGCTGAAAGGTTTACTCTCTTCTCCCGAAGGTTCTTTCACAAAATAGCCACAAAGTCAGACAAATACTCATCAAACAGCAGAATTCAATTGGACTTCCAATAACATAAATCCCCCGTCTCCGAGCCAACCTCCGTCACACCTGTACAATTCCTCTTCTAATAACCCTAACTGCTGAGACGAGGTGCTCCGCTGCGTCTCCTGTTATACAGCGTTTCAGCAGAAATAATGCAATGAGGCACAAGAGGGATGAAGTGTGGACAGGTGGAGAGTAAACAGCACACCAGCACAAAGACACACACACAGCTCCTCCACGGGATTATGTCTTAATGGCTTTACATTTGGGAGATTATCAGATGAAATGGGGAAGCTTCATGCTGATATCTGTTAGTTACATGTTTGACTCTGTTCACCTGTAGTGTGTACAACATGTTTGACTCTGTTCACCTGTAGTGTGTACAACATGTATGACTCTGTTCACCTGTAGTGTGTACAACATGTTTGACTCTGTTCACCTGTAGTGTGTACAACATGTTTGACTCTGTTCACCTGTAGTGTGTACAACATGTATGACTCTGTTCACCTGTAGTGTGTACAACATGTATGACCCTGTTCACCTGTAGTGTGTACAACATGTATGAATGTTCACCTGTAGTGTGTACAACATGTATGACTCTGTTCACCTGTAGTGTGTACAACATGTATGACTCTGTTCACCTGTAGTGTGTACAACATGTTTGACTCTGTTCACCTGTAGTGTGTACAACATGTATG
>NC_041373.1:19331992-19364492 GCF_900634415.1 Cottoperca gobio | reverse complement strand
GAAGAACATATTTGGACAGCACCACAGTGGTTAGATTTATGCTTTAATGTTATCTTGGCTGCTACAGGGTTAAAGTTCCAGCCCGGGACACTAAGATGAGCAGAAGAGAGCTCACAGAAGAGAGCTCACAGCCGTCATAACTTTCATTAGGATCGTCTAACTTTCCTTTAAACTGATAATCAGAAAGGTGATACAGCTACATGTGAGCATTATGTGCTAATCGTGTTCTGACCGTGTGCACAAAGGCCAGTCAAACACAATGTACAAAATCAATAACATTGCACATCATCTGTCCATCTTTAGAGATTACTAGATCTTCTCTGATCGCCTCTTTCCAGACGTGAAGGTGTCAACAACACAACATTTAGACAATTAAAGAGAGAAACATACAAAGACATAGAGAGAGAGAGCCATGACGTCAATAATCTCAGCTTCGATTGTGCCACTGTATCTACACGTGTATTGCACTTTGGTTCAGGCCATCATTTCACAGCATCTAAATATTTGACCGGTGCTTTTAGAGGGCATGGGAAAGATCTCAGCTATCGATTCAACTGTGAAACTGACATGTTTGGGTTTGATTTGACGTCAACCAAAAACACCCACCTGTCCCTCTCTGTCCCCTCGGTCCAACTCAGAGTTAAAGCTACGTAATCACAGCAGTGTGTGACAAAGACTTTTAGATTCACCACAGAAGAATAACACTCAATCTGAGACAGACTGCTTATTTGGAGTGAAGCTTAAGTTGTTGTCTGGAGGGATCTTTGTGAAGACAGGGACATTTACTCTGTCAAAGTGCTTATTTCTTTGTATGTGTGACGGTCAGGAGTAACACTTTACACAGTGAACACATCCTGACCTCTCTGTTCTCGCCGGGTCAGCCAGGTCCACTGGATCAATACCTGTCAATGATTTCAGTGAAGTCAGTGGACTCCACCACACGTTGTTTCTTCACTGTATGGTTGCCAATGTATTGTACTTTCTTCCCAACGTTTCTTTCCAATATGTGGTTAAAATGTGCTTTTAACTGGGATTTCAGAACTCACCTCTGAGCTCTGACAAGTGGGAATATGAATAAATGATTGCTCTGTGTTTAAACTAATCAATACTAGCGTTTTCTGACAGAATGCTCTGAGGAGGTGAAAATCAATCCTAAATGTGTATATATTTATATAATTACTGTACTTCATAGAGTGAATTTATTCAAAAAAGGAGAAATTTTGTCAGATTTTACTCTGAAAAGTTAGTTTTTTATAATGAGTCTGTCTATCAAGCCATCTTTTGTGGTTATTTGGCAAAAACAAATCTTCTGCCTGTTTTGTATCGTCTGTTGGACTTAGACCCACTTTTTCTATATCTTTCCATCTGTGTGTCTCTGTTACTGTCATTTTACTGTCATGTCAAGCCAAGTCAAAGTCTTAAACTTCAAAACTAAATCCATCAGCTGACGAAGACTCCAAGAACGGTTGAACGCTGTGGAAAAAGGTTTGTTTTTTGGTGAAACTACAGTTTTTAAAGTCCACACTGAGTTTGACTCTCTTGACTGTCCAGCAGCAGAACTACAGAAATACATTCACAATTTCTAATAAAGCTAAGAATAATAAAATGATAGCAGTCATTGAAGACTGAAGGTTTGAGACTCAGCAGAGCTTTGACGCATTCAGTCAGAGCCAAGGACCTGTGGTATAATGGAGCTGAATGAGAAGCTCTGTATGGAATTCAGGACATAATGTTGTTTTTCTTTGGTTTAGACTGCGTTCAATAAACTGATATGAAAAAAGAAAAGAAAAAGATATAGTGAAGTCAAGTCTGTTTTATTTATTCAGACAGGCAGACAGACAGACAGACAGGCAGACAGACAGGCAGACAGACAGACAGACAGACAGGCAGACAGACAGACAGACAGACAGACAGACAGACAGACAGGCAGACAGGCAGACAGACAGAGACAGAGAGAGATATTTGTACTTCTTAATCTTCTCTCATTATTTCATCAAACATAAATAATTTGAGTTGAATCAGCACCTCAGAGTGAAACCATCTTAAGAGAAAATTGTATATAATTACAATCAGTGCAAGAAAAATAAGTGGCAGTCCTCCGAACATTTACATGTTGGTGTGTTCATCAGTGTTTGACCATAAGCTGGTTGTTCTGGGAGGAAGAACACAGCGTTTGTTCCTTTGACCAACAGTCGGTCACTCGTCTGGACTCACGTTATCGTGGGGGCGGTAGCTAATGCGAACGTTATATCAATAGACCTCAATTTATTTTTCACATCTGCAACATAAGAACACAACAAGAAAACACAAGTTACAACAGCCGACGCAGAATCAAAGCCCCCCCCCCCTTACTTCCATCACCCCATCTTCAAACTCCATCCTCATTTTAATCTCAACTTCCCACCTGTAAAGTTTCGTGACCCCATCTTGCACGTTTGTAATACTATCGAGGTGACAAAATCTGTCTACATATAAACGCATGACACGTGTACACACACACACACACACACACACACACAGTTCATATTAATGAGTGTTTCCTACAGCGGAGGAGGGAATTGTTTGTCCACTGTGCCCTGAGTCTACAATGCCACATTGATCAATGAAGCCTTGAAGTAAAGAACAAAATAAAAGCAAAGGATGAATACGTGATCGTCACGGTTATTAAAATGAAGCTTAACAGCTGCAGTAATCCTTCCATTGATCGTCTACTCACGCTCAATGATGCAGGGTACGGTTGTGCTTCTTGACAACCTACTATGGATTCTACATCATAAAAGAACTCCATTAGAGCATCGGCACATGCTTCTTCTTCAGCTAAGTGATACTTCACATCAATGTGACCGTGCAGGTCATCAATGAATGCGTCTGCTGACACATTCAGCTCGCAGTCCGATCACAGCAGTAACACACATCTCAGGGTGATTCACATGAGACATGTTTGTGCACAGCCTCATGTTGTCTGGGTGAGAGGAGATTTCTCACGTAAGCTCACAACATGGTTATGCAGCGCGGAGACAAGAATATTTAAAGTGTAATTCAAGCAGCTGGCCTGATGCTACTGATATGTGCACAAAACAGGGCGAATTACGAATAATTCAACAAGGTCGTTTGTTCCTACCCTTTAATGCGAAATACTAAATTAGCGGCGCTACCTGTGGGAGGAGATCAACACGTCACACGTGGCCACTGTTACAGCAGATACAAGATTATGATTTCTATGCAGATAACACTCCGTTGTATATTCAGTTATGTCCATTTGCCAACACTTTTTATATTATTATTATTATTATTATTATTATTATTATTATTATTATTATTATTATTATTATTCTCAAACAGTGAAGAGAGCTGCTCCTGCAGTCTAACCACACACAGTTGCGCGGCCGTCGCACTCCGCTGCCCGCAGGTGATTGACCGCCCCGTCACTGGAGCTCCCTGTGGTCCCTGATCTCGATCAAGGCTCGACTCTGTTCTGGGTGAATGAACTCTCCACTGGCTGAAAAACCTAACCCTTCAGACTACACTTCTCCAGACGCACCAGGCTAGGGAAAGAAAAGTCCAGTTTTTACATCACAAAGGGGATAAGACCAGCATACAGAAGGAGAAGAGACGAAACACACATCATAAAAGCATGAGCTGTGCAAATATCTACAGGCTCTGCTGAGTGCCTACAATCAATTACAAACTATTTGATCTGTATGAGCAACATCTTTCAGAAAGAATCATGCAAAATGCCAATTTATTATATTAATAGAATAATAAACTTTATTTATACAGCACTTCAAAACCAGTGATTACAAAGTGCTTTTTAAAACCAACCAAAACACAAGAAACAAACACATGAAAGAGACGTGACACAACAATATAAGTAAAAATGAAGATGCAGAACAACTACAGAGACGTGAAATGACCATAAAGTGACGCAGATGCACAAAAATGACAAATGACACCGTTGTGACTTCTGCGTGACCGTGCCCCGGGGCCCATTGGCCCCTTGACCTGGTGTGCAAACAAATATAATCATTAAACCTTTATGTGAAGCAAAACCTCCATAAAGTTGTTGTTCTTTGGATGTCACAGTGAACGGACTGGAACTCAAACATGTTCAGAAATATTTAAAGCTCTGTGACATTGAGGACGAGTTGTTTGTCCGAGCAATGTGATCGTTGATGTGCAGCACTTTGCTCTGGGCGCTTCACAGCTCGTGTGTTTGTGCTGCAGTACTGCGCTGTCGCCAGTAGTGAAGTGAGAAGCAGCAGATTAAACATGTCACCATGAGTGCTTTCTCTCTGCAAGAGGTTCAGCACAAGCAGAGCATCAAGGTCCTGCAGCAGCAGGATCGAATCAGTCACACTATGGAGATGTGTGTGTGCTCAGCACGCCGGGGGCCATGACATGCATGTGAAGCCGGCTGAGAGGACGGCAGAAGAATAGCTCATGACAGGATAACAGGCAAGAGGCCGGTGCTGGGCTGCAGAGGGGGAAAAGAAACATATATGGCTTGACACGCTTCACACGCTTCACACTTTCCAGTAACACCTTGTCTTCACAACAAAAGCAATATGTCAGCTGCACACCATCAGCAGCTGCAGTCCTCCGTCAGACTCCGTCCTGGATCTGTTCAAACGCATTCGACAGACCTCACAGAACCAAAGTACACAATCAAGTACACAAGCGCTTAAATGAGAAGCGAAGTCCAGTCCGTGCTGTTTGTACCGGTTATGTTCAAGCGTCCATGATGGTGGAGACACGAGAAGAGTCCTGCTTTTTCTGCAAAGGAGGAAATAATGTAAGAATCTGCTCTGACGTTGTGATCCTCAAGCCTTATCTGTAATGGACCTTTACTCTTTAAACTTGGTTTCATATTGACTTAGAAATGTGTCAGAGTTGAAGGCCAAGTAGAGTTCAAGGCTGCGTGTGTGTTTGTGTTGAAAGTTGAAAGAGAAAGTTCATCAGATATTTAAAGGCAAAATGTAAAAACATTGAATTGAAATGACGTTTTAGACATCGCAGCAGTTTTATATCGTGAGACAAAGAGATCAGTGATGGAGATGATCGTGTCGCTGTCTTCCTGCCTGACACTAGTTCACTTGTCTTTGTCTAAAAGTGGCAGAGTTGCATATGAAGTCAATGGAAACACTCAATTAGACGCAAACTGACATGTGAGTTGAAAATGTTTCAGCTTGAGCGAAAGATTCGAGTTCCTCCGGAGCCGTCATGAGTCAGCTTCAGAATCGTGCAGAGACACGAGGAAAAGGGGCACAGACACGAGGAAAAGGGGCACAGACACGAGGAAAAGGGGCACAGACTGGAGAGAAGAGACAGACGTCACCACAGACAGGACCGGTGCGTCTGCTGCTATCTAGCTTACAGCTAACGTCTGCACAGTAAGCACAGCAGATGTTTTGGGGTAAATGGCCAAAGCTCTTAAATTTGTGAGAAAGACACAAGACAAAGATCTGCTTCTGTCTGAACTCTCCTTCAGAGGTGGCTAGCTGTGTCCAGTCTTTATGCATCCATCGGCCGAACACAACATCAACATATAACAACGCAAGTGTGGAATTATGTATCAGCAATAAGCAAATATTAAGAATTCTCCCCTGTGGGCTTCCCCCTCTGCAGCAGACAGAGAGCAGATATCAACATTCACTTTCTCCTGATTAGATTGTCTGAAGAAATACAATTTTATAACCAGAATGTTAAAAACCAGTCCCAGTATCAGTGTCTTCAATCTTCAAACCGCTAAAGTTCTCATTAATCTAATCAAAGATTGTGCCCACGTACTTCAAATGTTCCTTCTCCTACCTGCCGGTTATTGAGCAGGGACATGTTACTGCTTGGTTTTCATTTTGTCGGCCATATTCATTTCAGTTCACTGGATTCTCTGGAAATGCTTCTGACACACAGTTGAACTCACCCAAAAAACTTGTTGACCTCAAACCTCAAACCTCAGCAGAGCAAACACACCTGAACCCTGCTGACTGGACACTGCTTCACATGGATGGGGATGAAGAAACTCAAACCCTTCTGTTATCCTGCGTCTCTGAGCAGCTTCAGTCCCTTCCTATCGTTTTGGGCATACATAGAACTAATTAATCTTTAAGGACAACAGCTTGTTGTAATAATAGCAGCACGTCTGTGTTGCTATGTTGAGAACAGTGGCAGGACATTTTCTCACGGAGGGGTCGTGGAAGATATCCGCCGTCTTCATGTCTCTTCCTTTATAAAGGCGCAATAAGAGGCTGTTGCAGCATCATCTCAGTCGGCTGATGAGCATGTGCAGGGCTGACTGTGATCATGTGAAGGGCCTGGATAACAATGCTAATAGTGCCAGTGGGAGCTGACTGAAGAGACAACTCTGCCATCATTCTGTGCAGCAGCACTGTGGTTTTAATGTCTCTGCGTTTACTCTGCAAGGATGCAGTCATTTTGTTTTTTTGATGGATGCATCTAAAATTGCCATGAAAAAAACATTTGCTGTGAGAGTTCAGGTACGTACAGTCTGCTGTTAGTTACACAAGGCACTCAGACGGTTGCTCTCTGTCTCTCTCTCTCTGTCTCTCTCTCTCTCTCTCTCTCTCTCTCTCTCTCTCTCTCTCTCCGGTGCAGTCGTGCGTCCTGCCGCTCTGACTGACTCGTTGCGGATGATTCGGTGCCAACACTTTCTCGTTGGAGGCAGCGCACTGTGAGCGCACTACGGGTGTATTTTTTTCAGACGCAGTCTTCCCAAACTTTCGGTTTACAATCGCGGAATATTTCTTAAAGGTAAAATTACCTGAGAGACGTAGTAGGCTATAACCATCAGCACTGGCGAAGGTGGTGAGTGGGCGGTTGAACGCCAGCGCCGTGCGTAATACTCGGGGAGCAGGTGGATGGAGAGGCTGGCGGGATGCAGCTTTCCTGCAGTGCAGCGCCGCTTCGAAGCGCCTGGACTCCATATTCTCTGAAGTACACGTTAACCACGACGGACTTGATATAACGAGGAAGTTTTATAATGTCATTTTAAAGTGAGTATGTCTGTGTGTACTTCGGCTTGCTTTTGCGCACTTTAAGGCAATACTTCCATCGTCGTGTCTATTGTGTCCGTTAACATTACCACAACATGTGCTTTATGCCACAGTCATATGTAGTTCTGCCTGTTGGTGTAAGAGGTGGGTGGAAGCACGCTCCATCAACAATGATTGTAACAGGTGCAGCCAGTGGAGAGAAATGTGGAATTGTGCGAGTTAACAGTTGGTTTGAAATGTGTCCGGTCTTTCAATTAAGAGGGCAAAGGTTTGAGCAGCCAAGACCTGCTCACTGTTTGAAGAGTTTCCACTTTACTGTGAATGACAGAAAGTCTCCTGGTGAGCTGGACATTCATCACGCAGCCTGCAGGTCAGTGAGAAGCTTCAGTGCTGCAGCTCCTCATCCTGCAATTGATCTTTTTCTGTGAGTCCCTGTGAGCCGGTTAGTAGTTAGACCACCACTCCCCCTTTACTCTGAATAACACAATTACCCTGTTTGATAATTAAACTCCGAGATGTTACCGACACACACAGTCATGAAGCTGCCTCCTGCTAGCACATAACACTAACAACCCTTTCATCAGTGGGAGATTATTAGTGCAGATTGCCTTCTGAGTCCCTCGCTCTCACATACGTTCATTAATGCAGCTCCACTGATATCTGTTTTAATATTCATGTTCAGGATGTAATTACACTCAGTCTATGTAGCAGTTTTCACTGTTAGTGGCCAAAATCAACCAGCAGTGAAATCTTAAGGATTCAAACTTTAAAATAAAATTCATTTTTGAGAATGCAATGATCTGATGCGTGGGAAGGCTTGAAGATAGTTTTGGCTTCTAGAATTCTGCACTGAATGTTTGATTAATATATGAATAGAGGTTATGTTGGTTAGCAGCTCATCAACTCATACTCCTGCAGAAAACTGGTTTAATGGTTTATGTGTGCAGCCGTGTCCAAATGGAAGGACTTGGAGTTTGGTTGACAAACCTAATCAGTGGATTGAAGTCTTTTCATTCAATACCTTTGTGTTTTTTTGACTGATAAAACACAATACTGTACACTGTTCCTAATCACCTGTGACAAAGAAGTTATCGTACCAAACAAATCCCAGACGATAGCACTCATTAGCACAAAGGAGACAGTCAAAGTGAGCCACACGTGTAATTCAGGTAAATGATCAGAGCAAGAACTGGACAAATATCCCTGATGCTGTCACTGCAGGAAACAGTGAGCGATCCTGTCGCGCTGCCAGAGCCGTTTGTCCCCGAGATCAATTGAACAAACATTTGTCTTCTGCCCTCGTCGTGCTGTCGCACACACACACACACACACACACACACACACACACACACACACACACACACACACACACACACACACACACACACACACACACACGACGTGGACGACTTGGCTCAGTGTAGGATTGGGGGGGATTTAGGTTCTGAGTTAGAAAGAGATACAATAGTTTAAGACCAGATCAGATCCAGGATAAGGATTTGAAGTCGACGTCGTGATGAGTTTTAGTCACCAAGGTCGGAACAGTGTTGTGAGATTTTAAACTACATTCTTCAGTTGAATATCGTGCAAATGATACGACATGAAAACATTTAGTTTTTATTCTTTCCCTGCTGAGTGAGGAAATGGCCCAAATGTATTTTTAGAAAGCTGCACATGTCAAATTTGGACTTGGCTCATCTTTGCATCTCCCCCATGTCTGTCTGCCAAACGCTTCCCATGAAGGGGAATAAGTAGTATTGACGATAATAAGAAGTAAACGTTTAGAGGACATATCTGGAATATTCTCTAGAGAGAATGTTTGATGGAACTGTGATTGCATCAAACGTGAAAGCAGTTATGTAAAGTAACCTTGCAACTGTTGCCATGGATCTTGAAAGACTATTATTTTCTGTCAAAGGCATATTCTGTTTCTCAGCCAAACGTACTGTTCTTTTATTCTGTTGTCTCTCTCTCCATAGATCTATCCGGCGCTATTTCTGTTTCTCTACAACTGGGATGTGATACTTGTGGTTCCTTGTTAACGAAATTTCTCAGAGCTCCAAATCCCTAGACCCCAGAGTGTCAAATTCCCAGGCTTATCTTAGAACTTGAAGTCCCTTTACCCTC
This sequence comes from Cottoperca gobio, assembly GCF_900634415.1. Lineage (NCBI taxonomy): Eukaryota > Metazoa > Chordata > Actinopteri > Perciformes > Bovichtidae > Cottoperca > Cottoperca gobio. Next base: position 19,355,355 of record NC_041373.1, on the reverse strand, counting down.
ATTGCATGGTAAAATAAGCCTAACTTTAAACACAATAATATCTACCTTCTCCAAACTCCTTTATAATTCCACCATTAGCCCTAACCGTTCGCCATCTTTAGACACTTGGAACCCTTTGATACCCTAATCCTCTCTTAGCCACCATGGCATTGGATCAGTGGCCGTTTCTCCCAACTTCCCCCAACATCTCCTTCCCCGAGCCCCTCCTGTACGACAGCTACATCCAGGGGAACGAGTCCAACCTGGAGCTGAACGTCACCAAGACCAGGGAGCATCACCAGGACAAGACCAGCTCCGTGGTCATCACCTTCATCTACTTCATAGTATGCTCTGTGGGGCTGTGCGGCAACGCCCTCGTAATATACGTCATCCTGCGCTACGCCAAAATGAAGACAGTGACCAACATCTACATCCTGAACCTGGCGGTGGCCGATGTTCTGTGCATGATGAGCCTGCCGTTCATCGCCCTGCAGCTGGCGCTGGTGCACTGGCCCTTTGGAGAAGTGCTGTGCAGGGGAATCATGACTGTTGGTAGGTGCAGAGCCTACAGAGAGTTAAAGTATCCTGCCAGAGGCTTAAAACTATCGTATTTTAAGGGGAGTTAATGCACGTGAGTCGTAACCACGAGAACTGATAGAACATTTTATTACAAGTCGAGCACGACTAGAAGCCGGTTCTTATGCTGCATGAAAACAGAAAAGACCATAAGCTAATTAAATAAACATTCAAAGCTAAACATTCTCTTGTGCAAACTCTCAAATTCAACCATCCTCACAAGTCATCAACATCATATCCTACACCAAACATGATTGGCTGGTAAGAAGTCGCGTTGAAGAGATGCGTGAACAAATTCACCTGGAAATGAATTAAAATGAGACAGCGCAGACTAAAAGCAACGACTAATTGTAAGCGTCAGAAAATGGTAAAGTTATCGTACAAGTTTGCCACTTTTGGGCAAAATAAATCACACGCCTGGCAACGCTGCAGTACCTTTTTAAATGTTAAGACTTCCATTGCAAATTAAAGAGTGTTCAAAACCTTAGACACTTAGAATTTAAAAGGTACATACTCTTATTCACTTTGTTAAGATAAGCTGTCTCCTGGCTGTTCATCTTTTAAAAGCCCATTTCCCTCAATGTTTTTAGTTGAAATTCAAGCATTGTAGTTCATCCTTGCTGTCATACTAATAGCCTTTATCACACTTTACACACCTCCTGTTTAAATAAGAAGAACAAAGTCATTACTGATACTGTTACTTGAGACATATCCTCATTTGCCTCCTCTGCTCTCTCTCCTTCCAGACTCTCTCAATCAGTTCACCAGCATCTTCTGTCTGATGGTGATGAGCATCGATCGATACTTGGCCGTGGTCCACCCTATTAAGTCCACAAGATGGAGGAAGCCCCGTGTGGCTAAGCTGATTAACATGACAGTGTGGGGCGTGTCCCTGTTAGTCATCCTGCCTACTATGATCTTTAGTGGCCTGGACAAGGTGCCAGTCTGTGGGATCGTGTGGCCGGAGCCCCAGGATGTCTATTACACAGTCTTCATAATCTACACCTTCTTCATAGGATTCTTCCTGCCGCTGGCAGTCATATGTTTGTGCTACCTGCTCATTATAGTCAAGGTGAGAACCAGCCTCTACATAATAATGAAAGATCATTTTCTGTTGTTTTTGCATCTCTGTTGTCGACCATCTGTTGAGTTTGCATTATGAGTGACTGAGATGTTTGGGTTCCCTCTGGTGAACAGGGCTATGAACTAAATGCTTGGTTACAATTCCAACATTTAAGACACATTTTATAATGTTTCCTCGGCTCTTAAACTAATAGTTTGACATTTTGGGTACGACACTTCCTTGCCACGGGTTAGCTGGAGATACCTCTCATGTACTCGTCTTGTACATTTGAATCTAAAGCCAGCGGCCAGTTAGCTCAGATAAGTATAAAGTTCAGCATCTCTAAAGCTCTTGTCTTATTTGTTCGAGTCACTACGCCCGGCCAAGAAATAGTCCTTACGTAAAACCACAACTTGATGTTTTTGCATATTTGGGAACAGATTTTGGAGACCTAGATCTTCTCATTTAACTTTTGGCCAAAAAGAAAATAAGCATATATCCCAAATTGTCAAACTTTTACTTACAGATCTATCTATGTCTCATAGTGTGAACATTTATTTTATATTTAGGTGATTTGAAGCCACTGACAGTTCAATCCTTATCCAGGTGAAGTCTTCTGGCATGCGAGTTGGTTCCACCAAGCGTAAGCGTTCTGAGCGCAAGGTGACGCGCATGGTGTCCATCGTGGTGGCAGTGTTCGTCCTCTGCTGGCTGCCTTTCTACGTATTCAATGTCACCTCCGTCACCAGCTCCATCGACTCCACCTCCGCCATGAAGAGCACCTTCGACTTTGTAGTGGTGCTCGGCTACGCCAACAGCTGCGCCAACCCCATCCTGTACGCCTTCCTGTCGGACAACTTCAAGAAGAGCTTTCAGAACGTCCTGTGCCTGAAAAAGGTGGCGGGCCTGGACGACATCGAGCGCAGTGACAGCAGGGCAGACAGGAGCAGGATGGTTAACGATGCTGTAATCAGCAACGCCAACTTGGAGACTCACAATGCTGCCCTGCTCAATGGCGAGCTGCAGACCAGCATCTGAGGAGCGGCAGCCACATCCAGGGAGCTTCCACACTGATGAGCTGCCACCACACTGTGAGCGACCCCTTTTCAAAGACGTGGGGGATAGAGGATGATGCAACAGCTGCTGCTCATGGACATTGACACATGAATAAAGTCTAAATGAAAAACAAACAATTTCTTAAGGGTTTTCAGAGGTCAGGGAAAGTACACTGACTCCGGCTCCAAACTCTTGATGTGTGGGTTAATGAGGCAACTTGAGCTGGTTCGCCCTGAGGCGGAGTGAAAATGTAAAGTGATTTTCAGCACAGCAGAGAAAAGGGATGTTGAAATCAAATAAACAAGACTGCTGTTCATGCTCGCCAGCTTGACGTTTCTATTGAGTTTGACAGAAGTCGTGCAGACTGAACCAAAATCAAGCAGATGCAGGTTCGGAGATTGGACAGCTGCTGGAGAAACACTGGGGCTGGTTCACCCGTAGTACAGAGAGATCTGAGGGGATTGAGCACCATTGCTCTCCTTGATGGAGTGTTTTCAGCGCTATGCAGGGTCGCCATCGATTTCTCTGAATGAGGAAATACTTCTGTAGAAGTCAGCCAAACATGTCAGTGGAAAACATCCAGCAGTGTAATCCTATAGAGACTTTTAACGATAAAAATCAGTAACCACAGGCCAAAAGGTGAAAATCTTCATACTCATGTTTTATTCATAGCAGCTGATTAGCCTGGTCTTGCATGATCAACAGGGAAACAAAATGGCACCGCCCTCCCAAAATGTCAATATATTTACGACAAGTGAAAGATCCTCTTTCCGCTCTCTTGCTGGCATCTCCGCGGGAGGAGCTGCAGTGATGCGTAGACTCTCGAATTTAACATCCTGGATTATTGATTAAGTGGAAGGATGGGAAAACATCTTGGCGGCAGCTCAGAGCTTGCTCCCTTTAAAAACAGCTCGACTTTGTATATACAGAAAGGTTTTCTGTCAACCTCTGGGGGTAAGGTCCTTACGGTCTATAATGAATTTTAAAGTTATTTCCTGCTGTAAATCTCTGTTGCTTGTAATGCATCAAGGACAGCTCTGAAACTATGTTTGTGAAACTCATCATGTGTACTTTATACTTCACAGTATCCTGGTCTTAACACCACTTGCTCCCTGTGCCAGTGGTGCCATTGTAAAGAAACCATTTCTACTTGTAAAGTGCTGTGTTTTGACGACGTAAGAGCTTATGTTGAAATGTAGTCGCTGCCCTCAGCTTCACACTTGGTTCAGCCAGCACATGCTTGCAACAATGCCTACATCTCACAGAAGGCATACAAATATGCAATGTAGTGAAAGAGGGAGAGAGAGGCAGGGCGATACGGAGATAGAAAACAAAGCTTGAGAGATTGTAGTAGGCTGAATGAACAAAGCTGACAGGTGTGTGTGTGTGTGTGAGGGGAGTTATAAAGAGAGACCGACCTCACCTGTAGGCTACAATAAGTTCTGAAAATGTGGTTACAAGCATTCAAACAGCCATTTAGACTTTTTTTTGGAGCTCTTAGGCAACAATGCCTCTTAAGTTATAATTCAACTCATAAGTATTAATAGATCAAACACTATTTAATAGTCAAAATCGAAGCAGCCGACAGCAGATATAGTTAAATGTGCATAAAACTACAGGACATCCCTGTGCTCTTAATCAGTGGCTTCTTGAGAGACCCAAGACTGTCAAGATGCCAGATCGATTAACGGAATAATCAATCAATCATTGCAACATCATGGAGGTCTCCATGTTGTTTTTAGCCATGCTAGCAGCGTGGCAATGCTGATCTGTCAGCTCATTTTGAACTATTAGATGGACTGTCATGTTCCCCAGAGGATGATCTGTAACAACCTTAGTGATCCCTTCTCTTTACTACAACTTAACATGCAGCAGCATCATCAGGTCAAATCTTTTATTTGTTCAGCAATTTAATTTAAGACCAAATACGTGCAAAACAAATTACATTCTCATCAGCTGTGCTTCATGTTTAGTGCTAATTAGGAAATGTTAGCATGCTAACACGCCGAGCAAAGATTGTGCACACAGTGAACAATATATCTGCATGTTAGCATTGTCACTTGAGCATGTTAGCATGCTAATGTTAGCATTGAGCTCTAGTAGGCCTACAGGCACAGGGCTGCAAGCATTAGTCGTTGCTGAAAATTGGTATTTACATGGTGCGCTCCAATAAAGATCAACTTGTAACCTAAACTTTCACACTTCAACATAATTCTCAGTTTTAATTTGTTAGCTAGCTGGTTAATAAGCTAGCTGGTTAATAAGATAGCTGTTAATAAGCTAGCTGGTTAATAAGCTAGCTGGTTAATAAGATAGCTGTTAATAAGCTAGCTGGTTAATAAGCTAGCTAAAATAACCGCAGTTAGCTTGATTAACTCGGCGGACACTAAGCTACATCATCCTAGTAGAGAAAGAGCCAAAAGGAGCTCCAACAAAAGACCTTGTTACAACAACTACCTGATCACCTTATCGGAAACCTTATCACTCCCTTCATGCTGACTGAATGAGCCCACATCCACAGCAGACATCTATTTCCGTTTCAGCTATCACGCTGTTTGTGCACGGTGACTTTTCCAACGGACCTACATGATGGAGCCACGTCTGGTTGCCAGGAGATTTGTCAAACAACTGCAAAGCCTCCGTGGTAATAAGGTCGTCCGCCATATGCTGCGGTGTAAGATTCACTTCAGCCCAGAATATCAGTTAAGTTAGAGGCCATCAATCACTACCATCATAAGAGATGAGGGGCCGGACGGGGCTTGTCCCGGGAGGTTACTGCGGAAAACAATTTGTCAAGGCGTCGTCTCTGTGCCGTCACTGTCAGTAGTATTATTTATTGCAAGGTCAGTCCCATCTTCAATCACCGGTCCAAGTAGGAACACACACTGTCAGACACTTTTAGGGTATGAGTGTAGGTACAGTTTTATATAATCTATTTAAAGACAATAAACCCTCTCCAGCCATGTTGCTCACAATGTGTCACACACACGTCGGCTCCTCGCACTCTTGGTGAGGGTGACTAATTCTGCTTCAAGTAGTTTTACTGACCCAATGGACTCTGATGTTTGGATTGCATCACATGCAGTGAATGATTCTGAAACTATTTTTTGGCGAATATTCTGCCAGATGTGTGTGTCACAGTGAGAAAGTGATTTCTCAATGTCACCGATTACAGTTAAGGTATTTAGCGCTTTCAAAGCCTCAAGTGCAAGAACTATTCTCTCATACACAGTTAATTAGTTTTTCTCTGTCCTATCTGTTCCCATCGCTCTCTCTTAATAATACTAATATGAACTGACACATTTTACACCCACCCAAACTCAACTGAGCCATACTGAAGGAAACACTATGTCTGTCATACCGCTGGCTGACATACGTAAGAGACTTAATGTACTTAATGGACCATTATGATGTTTAGTAGATGTTTATAAGACGGTTTATGCCAAAACCAGTGTAAATGTAGTGCTAAAAGGACAGCTGAGGCAGTGAGACATGCCCGTAGTCGCTGCTTCCTTTGTAATTTTGTGAAATCAAGACCTAGTTATCTCTCTGAAAACAGGTCACATTCTGAAAAAGTCATTTGGGTTGACATGGCTCTTTGTTCGCCAGGAACAATTCAGAGCCAAATGTGAAAAGGGCATTTTGATGGAGTTCTGTCTGGTTCATGCCAGTGTACAAAAGAGAGGAAGAAGCGGAGGAATGGGAATCCTCCGCCTCTTTACGCTCCGTTTCGCTTTTTTTTCCGGAAACATAAGTTAATTTGCAAAGGGCTAGAACGTGCACTCCTGAGGACGCACCGTTCAATATTTACTATGTATTTGTGGCATCCTCTGCTTGTTGTTGCATGGGGAGGGTTGCGCATCCCACCTTCTGTGTCCCATCACTAACCAAAACCAGTGTTTCACATTATTGAGTATCGAAACTTCTCCATATCTGCATTCAACTCTTTTAGTACACAGATCCAGCCGATCACCACAAGTGTTCTTCTATTTAATGTGAGGTGGTGTGGTTATTCAACAAATATTTTAATCATTTGAACACTTACAAAATGTATTTGTGTATCAAATCTATTGGTATTGGTATCACTTTAAGGGTCATTTTATGAAACGATACCCAGCCCTACTGGGTGGCCACCTTTCTTTGCTAGATACACTTTAAGAAAAGAAGGAACATAGATGTACTTATTCTTTTAGTCAAAGAAATACAATTTTAGGGTTGAATTTTAGCCGAGCTGGTTGTAAGTTACATGCTTGTACTGTATGTACTTCTCTGTGCAGTTACTTTTATCTATGTGCCTTGGAACTTAGAATAAAATCATGTGATGACATCAATGTACAGAAAAACAACATTGTAACCGGTTTCTCCCAAAAAGCCAAACAACCAAAGGCCTTTGTACTGTACAGACATGTTGGTAACCTTTAACAGAACATTTTTAATGCCATCCCCCAGCTTATATTTGTGTGATATAATGTCAGAAGCAGATGTTTATTTGTGACTTTTTATCGTTACATAGAATAGAATGTGATCATTGATTGTAACGGACGACAATGTCCTCGTCTCTGCAATTAAAATGCGGGCTAGTTCCTGCTCCCGTGGTCAAACCTGTGTGTCTGTGCATCAGTGTGTGGCTTTGTGGGCTGAATGCACAACGAATGATGACTTCTGTATATCTTAGAACGTTCTTGGAATTGCATCTTCAAGGGCCTTTCCCCTTGTGCACCTCCCCAAAGAATACAATTCTTGGAGGAACTCCCTGAACACACCATACAGTATACACTATGTTGTATACAGATGGTAGCCGGGTTTCAGGGAAGTCCAGCATTTCTCAAGTGGCTGTGAACACAGAACACAGAACATCTCATCTTCTGTAACGACAGCTCAAGGTTGGACGAAGAGGAGGGACCACAGATGTGTTTACCACAAGAGAAATTAAAATACATTTTGCTGCTGCGCCATCCACACCAGTTAGCTTAGCTTCTGTGCTTCTAAAGTTGGATTGTATTACATACGCTGAGTATGGATAAGTACGTCATACAATCCAATTTGAACTGCTTTACAATAAATTAAACATAAATGCTTGAGAATGAGACCCAGGTTGGAAAATAGCACAATTGTCCTTCAACTTGATTTATTTTAGTATTTTGATCTCTTATATCCTTGCGACAAAATCATATCAAATGCATGTTTTATTTGGTTTGATGTGGATAAGTAGTATGTACAGAAGTAGGTAAGGCTTCATTTAATAACTTCCAAGTGCAACAATACCTCATATCGCCTCCGTATGACTCACAACTATTGCCGTGCTTGGAGGTGGTGTGTTGTGGTGGAGGGAGCAGGTGAGGGGATGCCTGCATTTTATCTGCTTTTAGCCGTCTAAATAAGAGTTTTGGGAGAGTCGAGTTTGAATGTCAATATAAAAAACATCAGCGACTGCAGCCCTGGTTCCCTCAGAGCAGGTCAACAATAGATTAATTACAACAGGTCAGCGCCGCACCGAAGCCTCGGTACTGTGTGTGTGTGTGTGTGTGTGTGTGTGTGTGTGACCTTTTCAATAACCACACAGAATAATAACACACTTCTACTGAAAATCTTTTTAAAAGTTTTGTTGCATAATACGGACTGAAGGTAGAACAAAGTGAAGGCAAGTAGGCCAAACTACAATCAGCATATGTAAAACGTCATGCAGCACCGCTCACATGAAGAACAGCAGGAGGAAGTCTGCACTGAACAGGACGGAGAAGCAGCTTCATGTTCGGCTCCACCGTCAGAGGAAAGTATTCGTACAGGATAATGCAGCACTAACAGTCTGTTAAAGCTCACGTTTTACTCCCCCTACTACTAATAACTTCAGCAGTGTAGGCGTCCATTTTTATATAGTGAGTGTTCATTCTCTTTTAATAATCCTGCAATAGTAAAAAAAAAAGTAACATTTAGCAGATACAAAGGAACATTTAGCAGATACAAAGGAACATTTAGCAGATACAAAGGAACATTTAGCAGATACAGATGAACATTTAGCAGATACAAAGGAACATTTAGCAGATACAGAGGAACATTTAGCAGATACAGATGAACATTTAGCAGATACAGATGAACATTTAGCAGATACAGAGGAACATTTAGCAGATACAGATGAACATTTAGCAGATACAAAGGAACATTTAGCAGATACAGAGGAACATTTAGCAGGTACAGAGGAACATTTAGCAGATACAGAGGAGAATTTAGCAGATACAGAGGAACATTTAGCAGGTACAGAGGAACATTTAGCAGATACAGAGGAGAATTTAGCAGATACAGAGGAACATTTAGCAGATACAAAGGAACATTTAGCAGATACAGAGGAACATTTAGCAGGTACAGAGGAACATTTAGCAGATACAGAGGAGAATTTAGCAGATGCAAAGGAACATTTAGCAGGTACAGAGGAACATTTAGCAGATACAGATGAACATTTAGCAGATACAAAGGAACATTTAGCAGATACAGAGGAACATTTAGCAGATACAGATGAACATTTAGCAGATACAAAGGAACATTAGGAACATTTAGCAGATACAGAGGAACATTTAGCAGATACAGATGAACATTTAGCAGATACAGAGGAACATTTAGCAGGTACAGAGGAACATTTAGCAGATACAGATGAACATTTAGCAGATACAAAGGAACATTTAGCAGATACAGATGAACATTTAGCAGATACAAAGGAACATTTAGCAGATACAGAGGAACATTTAGCAGGTACAGAGGAACATTTAGCAGATACAGATGAACATTTAGCAGATACAGAGGAACATTTAGCAGATACAGATGAACATTTAGCAGATACAAAGGAACATTTAGCAGATACAGAGGAACATTTAGCAGGTACAGAGGAACATTTAGCAGATACAGATGAACATTTAGCAGATACAAAGGAACATTTAGCAGATACAGATGAACATTTAGCAGATACAAAGGAACATTTAGCAGATACAGAGGAACATTTAGCAGGTACAGAGGAACATTTAGCAGATACAGATGAACATTTAGCAGATACAAAGGAACATTTAGCAGATACAGAGGAACATTTAGCAGGTACAGAGGAACATTTAGCAGATACAGAGGAACATTTAGCAGGTACAGAGGAACATTTAGCAGATACAGAGGAGAATTTAGCAGATACAAAGGAACATTTAGCAGGTACAGAGGAACATTTAGCAGATACAGAGTAACATTTAGCAGATACAGAGGAGAATTTAGCAGGTACAGAGGAACATTTAGCAGATACAGATGAACATTTAGCAGATACAAAGGAACATTTAGCAGATACAGAGGAACATTTAGCAGATACAGAGTAACATTTAGCAGATACAAAGTAACATTTAGCAGGTACAGAGGAACATTTAGCAGATACAGAGTAACATTTAGCAGATACAAAGTAACATTTAGCAGGTACAGAGGAACATTTAGCAGGTACAGAGCAACATTTAGCAGATACAAAGTAACATTTAGCAGGTCAAGAGGAACATTTAGCAGGAAGCTGGAATGTTTGAATCTGATATGTTTTAATAACGTCGGAGAAGTTAGGCAAGAAAACTAAAGTTGTGAACATTTAACATGTAGGACAGAGCTAGCATTAATTAAACACAAAACAGACTATACCAAATGTTTTATTTTAAAATTATTTCTACATTTAAAGGATATATGAGCTATTTGGAAACGACAGCCAATAAACATATTTTCGATTTACCAAATATTGACCTTGATTTGACCTTATATCAGTTCCCTTCATGGAGCTGTCTTTGTGCTGCAGCCATGTGCTCTCCTGTCACATGACTGTGATCACCAAGTTTAAAAACTTTATAAAAAACTCACCAAATTCACATTTTGCATGGAGTGATGGAAATGACAGGGACCTCAAGGGACATGAGATACTAATATATCTTACAACACATGATACATTTAATTAAAATGGCCATTTGTGTATCATTTGCACATACAATTAATATTAGGTCAATATTAAATTCAAAACTTAGCAGGTTTGAATATCACAAATCAGGCTCAGGGACAAGAGATATACAGCAAGAACAACACATACAAGAACACTTTTTATGTAATAAAAATAATGACTGGTCTATGATTTCATTTATGTATGTTCCTTTTGGTGTTGAGTGTCACAAAAATAAAAAATAGGAAATGTTTTAGTTTTTCTTATTTCTGCCACGGACACAAAAATAACAATAGTTGAAGAATCATCCAAATACTGAAACTGGGTATATTAAGAATACACTGAAAGTACAATCAGTTCAGTTTCCCCTCATGCTTGACAGCCAGCGTCAGACTCACAAAGGTGCTTGTTCATATTTAAATAAAAGGACAATGTATTAAATATGAACTTAACTAATTATTACAGATTGGAATAAGTTGCCCTTTCATTGGCATACAATAACCGAAGCCGATAGTTCCCCATGTTTTGTGTTTGGTCATTGAAAAGTCATAGTTTTGAAATGTTGAACATTTGAGGGGAAACATAATGAACCAAGGCCCGTCTGATCTCACAGACGTGGGGTGGGGGGGGACATTTGATGGGGTCTCGTCGGAGCCCTGCACAGCACGTGGGCTCTTTGATCAGACACGTTCACACACCTTCCATTACTCCGTGTGTCTCATAGTAACCCTTTACCTGGGGACTGCTTTCAGCCCCGACAGTCTGATCTCTCAGGCTTCATCTTCATCTTCATCTTCACCAGAACTTTTCTGTTCTTTCCGAAGTTCAGGATCAGGATCAGTTCCACGAGACAAAGAGACGATGCAGAAGTTAAAGTGATGTCTGTCAAGCACAGAGACGAGGTTGATGCACTGAACAGATGATTTGCCGTCTGTCTCCATCTGCTGGTGTAAATGTGGTATTGTTGCTGCTTTAAGGATTTACATTCTGTTTAATCGTTAAGAAATGATCTTTTATCCAAAGATAATTAGTGGAGGCTCGAGCCAAGTATTGTTTCATAACACAGTGTGGGGGTGAGAGCTCCACAACCAACAAGAATCATTATTATTCTCCATGAACGAATCATTTGGTGTAAAAAGTATGAATATTGCTGCTTGTTGACGCAAATATTTCAGTGAATAAAGACTTTTGAAAAACAATATCTTTAATTCACATTACGTTTTGCATAAGTCATTGTTTTTACTCGTGTGAACCTGAGTCTGAGTGTATTCTGGGCTTCAGGTTTCTGCCGGTGCGTGTTCGTGCTGGTGTGCATGAGCACAAGAGCATTCATTTACATATTTAATATGCATGTGTGTGTCTGCAGTGTTGTCTTTTGGCTCAAGCCTCTGTGGGTTATTATAAAGTCACATGTGTGTACATACGTGTCTTACATTTTCATAAACTACTTTCTTGATAATCATTTTTCTTCACTTGTACGGCTGCCATGTTGCCCAGCGCTTCATTCTGACCCAACATGCCTCATTACCTAAATGTGCATTTAAATGCTGAAAGTAATGTTTGATTCACAATTTGAATAAATGTTTCTTGGTTATGCTTATATAGTTATATTTATATAAGAATTGTTCCTCCAGCTGCTTTCACTGTGACTCCACGTTGAGCCAAGTCATCTTGTTATCGGAACTTCCTCAAATTCAACTTGTTGATTTGCCGTCCGACACAAAGTCTCAGCTGATTTACATACAGAAGTCTCACTTTTATCTCTTAGTATCGTTCAATGTCAGCAGCTCGGTGTTTTTGAATATGGTTTCCTGTTTTAATATTGGTAAAGCTTTCACAGCTTCCATCAGAAAGCTCCTGCAGCTTGTGGATGGGAAGCACCAAACTTGCAGCATAACTGCAAATACATTTTGTACCCATAAACTATGTGCATCCATAACAACTATCAAAGCCGTGGACGACACGTGTGCAGCATGAACATCCTCAACATGCACCTGCCGGCCTCCTGAGACAGAAGCGCGCGTGTCGTGAAACCAAACTAACACCTTCAGTGACTCATCACCACAGAACGTCCGGTGTCTTCGAACAGCTGCACAACTAATCCTCCAGAGCATCGATCACGGCTTCACCTCGAAACACCACAAACATCCAAAGTTGTTTTACAGCATGTGCACTATTCAAGACGTATATAAAGAAAAGTACTAATATCACACTGAACAAATCCTCTCGTAGGAAGCTTTAAAATGTGACTTCAATATAATCAGAAAATATACTATTATATGTTTTACCTTTAGATGATCTAATGTATGTTACAGTCAAACTCTTCATATGCTTTCTGTGCAAAACTCTTAGTTTGTAAAGTAACTAAAGCGGCATTACAACTCAAAGTAAAGTACCAGTACTCAACATGTTGTACGTGTACTCAGTTACATACAAGTATTCTCCCCTTTCAATAAAAGCCACAGTGAGAAGGTGAAGTAACATCAGCAGCGTGTAATCATTGATATTAAATATATACAGAACGTCTGCAGGACGTTTCCACAGAACACACGTCGACTCGTCAGAGCAGGAAAAGCACATGAAGGTGATTCATGTGATCCAGCATGCACAAAGTTAAAGTTCTTCATTACTCGTGTGGTTCAGACGAAGGAGAGAAAAAGGAAACAGAGGTTTCTGAACAGGTCAAAGATCAGTCTGTAGATTACGTTATGTTATTATATAATGTGCAGCAGCTGCAGGAAATCTTAAAGCTTTCTTTCCTGACATTAAAAATGTCCAGAGAACGAAGATTGATTTATATATTTAAGTTTAAAAGAGAAGAATAGAAATAAAAACAAAGCCGACCAAACGTTAACGTGAACCCGCTCATCGCTGCTAATGTTGCTGCTCATCTCCCCGTGACACTCCGCCGTTTATGTTCTTGCAGTTAATAAAGTTTTGTGAAATGTTTTAGTTTTTCATTTGACAGTTAAGTTTATTTCCTGTTGGCAAAACATTTAAATTACTAAACTTCTGCTGTGATTCAGTCCAACAGGAGGGATTTACTATCTACCAACCTTAGTGTGTGTGTGTGTGTGTGTGTGTGTGTGTGTGCGCGTGTTGGGGGGATTCTCCTCCCACACAGGGGGAAGTCCCAGCTCATACACAAATGAGCTTCTATACTGAACTGAACTGTCTCACTCTCATCTTCAAACCGAGGATTGTCCGAGCACTGCTTCACCCGGCAGGTGAGTGATCACTCTCTCTCACACACACACACACACACACACACACACACACACACACACACACACACACACACACACACACACACACACACACACACACACTTATTAAAGCAGCATTGAATCAGAAAGCACAGAGAGATAAACAGAAGAAGAAGAAGCTAACTGTAAGTAATGACTTTGATTTGTTTGGGAATAAGCACTTTGTGTTTGACGTTAGCGAACACAACGTGTGTGTACGATGGAAACACACTTTGTGTTAGCGAACACAAAGTGTGTTTACGATGGAAACACGTTGAACTAACTTCACATGAAGTGTTGACGGGCCATGTGTGGTGCCGATCGTCAGGGTGTGACAGACACACTGCAGGAGCTTCAGACCTGTGTGTGTTTCAGTCCGATGACTGCTCAGCAGAGCGAGGAGGACTGATGTCGCTGACTGCTCTGTGTCCTTCATTCCCTCGACTCAGAGCAGAGCGTTTAACAGCCTACACAGTCTCACTGCTCTTTGTCCCATCATGCATCAGTGCAGCTCACACAAAGCTCTGGTTAGTGTAGTGCAGTAAACCCTAGTCCAGTGTAGCGGAGCATGTGCAGCGTGGTGGTGGACAGCGGTGGAAAGAGTAGTGATGAGATGATGTCAGTGTGAAGGAGCACAGTAGAACATAGTATTATATATATATAATATATATTATAGCATGATATTCTAGTACAGTGCACTATGGTGTAGTGTAGTCGTCACATTAACGTATATTAATATAAAATGATAAATACTGGCAGCAGCTGTCAAACCTTTTGTCTTGTGTCATAACATACAATATGTATTGTTTTGTTAAAATGCTATAAATAAAATGTGCACACTAAAAGAGTGCACGCTCTCACACACTGTTTAAAATCAGAAGTCAAAGTAAAAGCATGAGTACAAGGTCTCTTTACAAGTTACTGTAAGCAACACAACACACAACACACAACACACACAACACACACACAACACACAACACCACACACAACACACAACACACACACAACACACAACACACAACACACAACACACACACACACACAACACAACACACACACACACAACACACAACACAACACACAACACCACACACAACACACAACACAACACACAACACACACACAACACAACACACAACACAACACACAACACACAACACACACAACACACACACAACACACACAACACAACACACACACAACACACAACACATCACACCACACCACACACAACACACAACACATCACACAACACAACACACACACAACACACAACACACCACACACACACACACACACACACACACACAACACACACACACAACACAACACACAACACACACACACAATACACACACACACACACAACACACACACACAACACAACACACACAGACACACACACACACACACACACACACACACACACACACACACACAGGCTGCAGTGATGGACATAAACATGCAGAGCTTCATCAAAGGAAAGAAAACTTCTAATCTGCACAGCTGTCCAAATTTTCCCGGGAGTTTTCCGCAGCTACGTCACTCACGTCTATTTTGTGTGTCATTAATTAGAGCCCCCCCCCTACAGCAGGTAACCTGGAACTATAGAGGTGAAGCCCCGCCCCTTCCAGTGATCCAATATGGGAACTTTAGTTAAAATATATATGTATATATAAATATGTATGTATATATAAATATATATGTATATATAAATATATATGTATATATAATATATATGTATATATAAATATGTATGTATATATAAATATATATGTATATATAAATATGTATGTATATATAAATATATATGTATATATAAATATGTATGTATATATAAATATATATGTATATATAAATATGTATGTATATATAAATATGTATGTATATATAAATATATATGTATATATAAATATGTATGTATATATAAATATATATGTATATATAAATATATATGTATATATAAATATGTATGTATATATAAATATATATGTATATATAAATATGTATGTATATATAAATATATATGTATATATAAATATGTATAGTATTCAACAGCTAGAGACAAACACATGTGATGTTTGTCCATTTAGATCATTTTAATAATAATTTCTGTCAATCAATAAAATATGTAGTTACTCACCTTCACATGCTTTCTGTGTGTCATTGTGTCGTAGTGTCAGTGTGTCGTTGTGTCGTTGTGTCGTAGTGTCGTAGTGTCGTAGTGTCAGTGTGTCAGTGTGTCAGTGTGTCAGTGTGTCGTTGTGTCGTTGTGTCGTTGTGTCAGTGTGTCAGTGTGTCGTTGTGTCGTTGTGTCGTTGTGTCGTTGTGTCGTTGTGTCGTAGTGTCGTAGTGTCGTAGTGTCAGTGTGTCAGTGTGTCAGTGTGTCGTTGTGTCGTTGTGTCGTTGTGTCGTTGTGTCAGTGTGTCAGTGTGTCGTTGTGTCGTTGTGTCGTTGTGTCGTTGTGTCGTTGTGTCGTTGTGTCGTTGTGTCGTTGTGTCAGTGTGTCAGTGTGTCAGTGTGTCAGTGTGTCAGTGTGTCAGTGTGTCAGTGTGTCGTTGTGTCGTTGTGTCGTTGTGTCGTTGTGTCGTTGTGTCGTTGTGTCGTTGTGTCAGTGTGTCAGTGTGTCAGTGTGTCAGTGTGTCGTTGTGTCGTTGTGTCGTTGTGTCAGTGTGTCAGTGTGTCAGTGTGTCGTGTCGTTGTGTCGTTGTGTCAGTGTGTCAGTGTGTTAGTGTGTCGTTGTGTCGTTGTGTCGTTGTGTCGTTGTGTCAGTGTGTCAGTGTGTCGTTGTGAGGATCATCAGGGCCGATGGATGGACGCTGCCCTGCCGGTCAGTACTGGGATGCTTTGCTCAAAAATTGTATCAGCTGTGATCAGATATGCAAACAGAAACATATCATCAGCAGATGCACCAGTCACTGTGGTGAGTACACACACACACACACACACACACACACACACACACACACACACACACACACACACACACTCTTGTTCTGCATGGTCGTCCATCCTTCTCCCATTATGCTGAATGTACTTTGATACTAAACAGTTTGTTTGTTTGTTTGTGATTGTACTAAAGACGGTGCAATAGTTGATTCACCAGTAAAAGCAAGAGACAAACATCCATAACACAATGTAATGATACATTGCGTCCACACTGTGTGTTGCCGTAGAGTCTGCATCTTGTAAAGCACTGCCCGGACACTACTATGATTTGCTGCTGAAGAAATGTGTGAGGTGTGCTAAGGTCTGCGGCCGACACCCAGCAGAGTGCTCCCAGCTCTGCCACAGTGAGTAGTGACCCTGCTGGTCTGGACTACAACTTTAATTATTCAACGACTTCCTCTTTCTCTCTGTCGTCTGGAGGCAGAAATGTTCCGTTGAGTTAGACAACGCTTTCAGAGCACTATTTTAGAAAAGGTTAGCAGTAAAGAAAGAAGTCTTAGGCATCTGTCTGTGCAGAGAGAGGATCTTTCTTCTGTGTAGAGAGAGGATCTTCCTTCTGTGTAGAGAGAGGATCTTCCTTCTGTGTAGAGAGAGGATCTTCCTTCTGTGTAGAGAGAGGATCTTCCTTCTGTGTAGAGAGAGGATCTTCCTTCTGTACAGAGAGAGGATCTTCCTTCTGTGCAAGGAGAGGATCTTCCTTCTGTACAGAGAGAGGATCTTCCTTCTGTACAGAGAGAGGATCTTCCTTCTGTGTAGAGAGAGGATCTTCCTTCTGTACAGAGAGAGGATCTTCCTTCTGTGTAGAGAGAGGATCTTCCTTCTGTACAGAGAGAGGATCTTCCTTCTGTGTAGAGAGAGGATCTTCCTTCTGTACAGAGAGAGGATCTTCCTTCTGTGTAGAGAGAGGATCTTCCTTCTGTACAGAGAGAGGATCTTCCTTCTGTACAGAGAGAGGATCTTCCTTCTGTGCAGAGAGAGGATCTTCCATCTGTGCAGAGAGAGGATCTTCCTTCTGTGCAGAGAGAGGATCTTCCTTCTGTGTAGAGAGAGGATCTTCCTTCTGTGTAGAGAGAGGATCTTCCTTCTGTGTAGAGAGAGGATCTTCCTTCTGTGTAGAGAGAGGATCTTCCTTCTGTGCAAGGAGAGGATCTTCCTTCTGTGCAGAGAGAGGATCTTCCTTCTGTGCAGAGAGAGGATCTTCCTTCTGTGCAGAGAGAGGATCTTCCTTCTGTGTAGAGAGAGGATCTTCCTTCTGTGTAGAGAGAGGATCTTCCTTCTGTGTAGAGAGAGGATGCAGAGAGAGGATCTTCCTTCTGTGTAGAGAGAGGATCTTCCTTCTGTACAGAGAGAGGATCTTCCTTCTGTGTAGAGAGAGGATCTTCCTTCTGTACAGAGAGAGGATCTTCCTTCTGTGTAGAGAGAGGATCTTCCTTCTGTGTAGAGAGAGGATGCAGAGAGAGGATCTTCCTTCTGTGTAGAGAGAGGATCTTCCTTCTGTACAGAGAGAGGATCTTCCTTCTGTGTAGAGAGAGGATCTTCCTTCTGTACAGAGAGAGGATCTTCCTTCTGTACAGAGAGAGGATCTTCCTTCTGTGTAGAGAGAGGATCTTCCTTCTGTGTAGAGAGAGGATCTTCCTTCTGTGTAGAGAGAGGATCTTCCTTCTGTGTAGAGAGAGGATCTTCCTTCTGTGTAGAGAGAGGATCTTCCTTCTGTGTAGAGAGAGGATCTTCCTTCTGTACAGAGAGAGGATCTTCCTTCTGTGTAGAGAGAGGATCTTCCTTCTGTACAGAGAGAGGATCTTCCTTCTGTACAGAGAGAGGATCTTCCTTCTGTGTAGAGAGAGGATCTTCCTTCTGTACAGAGAGAGGATCTTCCTTCTGTACAGAGAGAGGATCTTCCTTCTGTGTAGAGAGAGGATCTTCCTTCTGTACAGAGAGAGGATCTTCCTTCTGTGTAGAGAGAGGATCTTCCTTCTGTACAGAGAGAGGATCTTCCTTCTGTGCAGAGAGAGGATCTTCCTTCTGTGTAGAGAGAGGATCTTCCTTCTGTACAGAGAGAGGATCTTCCTTCTGTACAGAGAGAGGATCTTCCTTCTGTACAGAGAGAGGATCTTCCTTCTGTGTAGAGAGAGGATCTTCCTTCTGTGCAGAGAGAGGATCTTCCTTCTGTACAGAGAGAGGATCTTCCTTCTGTGCAGAGAGAGGATCTTCCTTCTGTTCTGTGCAGAGAGAGGATCTTCCTTCTGTTCTGTGCAGAGAGAGGATCTTCCTTCTGTGCAGAGAGAGGATCTTCCTTCTGTGTAGAGGTAGATGCTTGGTGTTGGTACCTTGGGGGAGAATGCAGGTAGTTTGGGGGCGGAGGGTTCAGGGCATGAGCCTGAACATTATTTCCAATATGGCCAGGGACCTGTGTTGCACGGCACTCCTTATCTTCTTGAGTTCCTGTCGTCGGTGTACGATCAGCTGCCCAATAAGTCCGTCTGTTGTCCTGCTGACCAACAAACCAAGCAGAAATCATAACCTTGTCTTTCTGAGATATTCTTCTTGTCTGTCCCTGCAGCCCCGTCACCTCCTGTGACCACCAACACGCTGCTGGTTGAAGTCACCTCACATGTGCAGAATCCCAGAGACTCCACTGTCCTGCTGTACTCCCTGTTGGCTCTGTGCATGATGCTGCTGCTCTCCAGCTTGTCTCTGGCCTTTGCGGTCTTACTGAGGGGCGCAAGGGCCAAATCCTTCAACCGAGGAGCCAAGGAGGCTAACCAGCACCAGGAGAGTGTGGGGCAGAGGGGCCAGGAGGTTGGCAGGCCGGGGAAGAGCTCTGAAGGTTAGTGTGGTTTAATCAAATCAAGATTCAATGATCAGTTTAGCAGGATTAAGACTTGTTTGTCACCTGCACACTGTTTCTACAGAGCCTTCCTATGACTCCAGCCCGACTGAGACCTGCGTGTGCGTGTACTGTTTCCCTGATCTGAAAGCACTCGGCCACGGCAACAACAAGCCACTGAGAGAACCTCTCTACCAGCAGCCCGACCTCCAAAGAGCCCAGATTGAAAAGCGAGGACCCGTCTGGACGGTGGAGGACCTGTACACCTCTGGACTCCAGGTGCAGGAGGAGACTGCAGTGGGATGAGGCTCATTCGCTGCTTCACGGGACGACTGGTCAGCTAGATGTTTGTCAGCGTGTTGCATATTGTCACCGATGACCGGACAGCAAAGGACTGATGAAGATCGACTGATGTTTCACGTCGACTGTTATGAGTTACAGCTGACGTGCAGTAACTCCATGTGGCCTCCACACACCTGCAGTACGTTTGTGTCATCTCATGACCTGTAAATGCTGAGAATGCATTTGAGAATATTAAACTACTCGTGTGTCTAAGTTCATGACTGCTGCGCTCTTAACACGTTTATTGCTTTTCCACAGAAACAAAAGAAACACACCAAAGTGCATGTTATGTATTTGTGAGGTCACGGGTTAAATAGAAAGATTCTACTTGCGCACAATAAATGGGAGGCCAAAAAATTTACAGATATAGATTTTCTTTATTCGAGTGTGTTTCCATGACTGTGTCCAGTTCTTGCAGCAGTTACATGTGTGTGTGAGGAACGAGCGACTCTGATTTACGAGCCTCTGGTCGGTGTCGCTCCAGCGATATAGAAGAACAGAAATCGACTTTGAGGTTTCACCATTTGTCTCTTACACACCAACTGTACATATATACTTTTACATACATCATCAACATGTGGAACAGAATCCTATCAAACTGTGATACCCAGCTCAGACGGCATGCTGAATGCAAGTACTGATTCAGTACACGAACATACGGAACATACGCACGTGCACATCACACGTGCATACAAACGGGAACACATACGCACTTTCTTTTCTTTTCTCTTTACGCAATATCACATTTTATACAAACACACCGACACCGAGCTTTTTTACTTCCCTTTTCTCGGGCACACACACACACACACACACACACACACACACACACACACACACACACCGAATTACAGCAACATGCGGCCGACGGCTAACACTGCAGGGTCGAGCTCCCGACCCGTTAAACATACTCCTGAACGACAACGTTCTGTACGGACCCTGCGAGGCGAGGGGGTGGGGGGGGGGGGACACGTTCTGCTTTTCTCTCGTGTTTATGAATCAAGATCAGTTTTATTCACAGATGGGGAGAAAATTAAAATAAAAAAATTGGCAAATTCTGGTGAAAACGTGCAACAACAAATATTTGGCAGGAGAAAAAGTGAACACATAATATTTATATTTTATATATATATATATATATATATATATATATATATAAATATATATATTTATATTTATATATATATATATATATATATATATATATATATATATATATTATATATTTATATATATATATATATTTATATATATATACATATTTATAAATAATTAAATAAATAAATATAAATATATATCAATATATTTATTTAGAAAATGATACGAGCAAAACCGCCTTTATGTCCCACCTGGTAAAACTCCGGCACGTTCCTCGCTCGCCCCTCGCTCGCCCTTCGCTCGCCCTTCGCTTGCCCCTCGTGCGTTCCTCGCTCGCCCCTCGCACGCCTTTCACGTGCTCCTCCCTTGCCTCCCTCGCGTTCCTCGCACGCCTCTCACGTGCTCCTCCCTTGCCTCCCTCGCGTTCCTCCCTTGCCTCCCACGTGTTCTGTACAAATCAAGTTTCATGAACGTCTTCACTATTTTGTTTTTGTTTGTACAAAAAGAAACACCATGATTGACGGCACAATGTAACGCAGAAGAACGACACGAGCGTTCGGGGAGAATGAGAAACCGTGAACAAACAATGTAAGTACAGTATGTATAAAAATATAATATTAACAGTTGGAAGCAGCACGAGGCAGAAAACAACAGATGCTTTGCGTCCTCGTTACAGAAAGGTAAAGGATTTAACTCTCTACAACGTTAGTAACACTGTTTGTCACTATGCATTCAGAACAAATATGCATAATAAGACTTCCATCCTTGAAATATTTGGTCATCTGGAGGAGTGTGCACGTGTTAGACAAGTGTGCACGTGTCCAGGTTTAGGTAAAGCGGAAAAAATAAAAGATGAGCTAAAAGCAGCCTCGGTGGAAGACTGCGACTCCACTTGTGTCTGAAGTTACTGACTGCAGCGGTGCGAACATGAAACATGGTGAACAACAGCATTTGTGATCAAAGTAGAGATTTAAAATAAGTACAGACGGATTCTTTCCTACAGCAGATCATCACGGCTGCTTTCTTCAATTCAAGTGAAACTTTATGCAAAATCCTGTCAGGGCGCGAACAACTCTCCCTTCAAACGTCTCGCATTTAGTTTTGCACGATCCTGCACAGCACGCAGTTCTTTCAAATGTCGGCTTGCCTCTCATCACTCCCATTACCTTTCCCCCCCCCATGCAACTACTCCGTGCATCACCCCTCGTCTCCTCCCGCAGGCTGCGCTGGTGGAGGGAACTACTCGTACTCCAGAAACTGTTTGTGGTAAAACAGAAGGTACCTGGAGGGAGAGAAAAGCATCATGAGGTCACGTCGCAGCATCACTAACTGTATTCAGTCAACGCGGGGACTTGCTCACCCCTCACTGTCCAGCACGTCTTTGATGCTGGCCTTGGTGATGATGGCATCGTCACATTTGAACCACTGGTCCTTGTGCTGCCGGATGAAGGTGGTGTAATGGCCGCTCTCTAGTGTCCCCTGGTGATTCACTACTGCAAACAGACTGTACCTGAAACACACAGAGCAAGAACAGTGCAAGTGTTCCATCAGGCCAGGGGAACTGAAGCTGTTCTCTACGCTCTCTTCAAAGCCGCCAGACTCCTTTGACAAAAACGATCATTTTACCTCCCAGAGCACTGAAGCCGCTGCTCTGCCGCTGCCTCTATTGGTACGTTTGTTCGTGTTATTGTGTGACTTTGCTGAATCCGAACTAACCCTTTCAAACACCAAAGTCTCAAAATAACACAAACTAACTGAGCGCAGGAGGCAGCGGCAGAGCTGCAACTTCTGACTTCTGCCAGTTAAAATGACTGTTTTTGTTAATGGAGTCTGGCGGCTTTGAAGACGGCAAAGATAACCAGCGAGGGGTGAACACATGCTACATGTAGCGTTATTCAGATACTGGTTTGTTATTAGACTTGATGTTTGTTACTTGTTGTCATTGTTGAAGGGGTCCACAGTCTGCTGGTACTGCCCGTTCATCCGGCTCTCTTTACTGAAACACACAAACAACAAACTCACAACTGCTCTCGCAAGCGTCCGCAGTCAGAGCACTTTTTATAAAATGTTTCCGTTTACTGCAGTGCAGACTTTATGTCTTTCTTCTGAGTCCTGTATCTGTGTTGGTATAGCAGTGTGTGTGTGTGTGTGTGTGTGTGTGTGTGTGTGTGTGTGTGTGTGTATATGTACATATATGTGTTCAGTGTGGATGTGAACAAATAAATGTTATGTATATTAACAGATAAACTCTGATCAGACAACAAGCAGCCAAATTAGAGATCCGACAGACACACA